>NW_023396522.1:2500-57500 GCF_011125445.2 Fundulus heteroclitus
GTGCTCCTTAATTCCGATCCTCAAGGTCCGGTGTCCTGCAGCTTTTAGATCTGTCAAATGACCTGAGTCAAATGGCTGAATTAGCTCCTCAGTCTGCAGTCAAGTTTTGTAGAGTCCTGCTAATGACCTGGGGTCTCATTTATAAAGCTTGCATGCACACAAAATAGGGCCTGAAACAGGCATACGCCACTTTCCACGTTAGGATCTATAACAATAAAAATTTATGGGAAAATGTGCTGTCCTCACGGCAGGTCTGACCCAGGCGTATGCTCATTTTGGAGATGGGGGGGGGGGGGGGGGGGGGGGTTAGCGACATAGATGGTAAAATAGTGAGGTACAGCCAAATTGAATCATGATTCCCCACAGATGTTCAATTTTGATTGTGTAATAAGCCCCTCCCCTAGACATTTTTCCTGAGTTTCTTTGTTTTTTTCCCTGTGGTTGCCACGTCACCATGATCACCATGATGGCCCATTTTAACATACATTAAAATTCACGAGGTGCTTTGCATTGACCAGGCACGCAAACGTTCAGGTACACCTGTAAGCTATAAAGCGAAAATGCATGCTTCTTTGCTTCCACATGGTTTTATAAATCAGAATATTATTTGCCGTATGCCAGTTTCTTTTTCTTGGTGTACGTACACGTTAACTATGAATTCCACACAAGGTTTTATAACCGTTACCCCTGATTATTTGGCTCAGGTTGGTTGAAGCAGAGTAACGCATAAAAGATGCAGGACACCGGCCCTCGAGGACCAGAATTGAGGACCACTGCCCTAAAGCATCGCAGTATTTTTAAGCATCATGTATCTCCCAGTTGATCCAACAAATTTTCTTCTTCTGTTGCTCAGTGCTACACTCTATCTAACAAGGAGTACCCTAAAGTGGAGCTGGATACCCATGGCTGCGCCCTGCGTTGCTCATCCCTGGCCGATCCGTCCCAGGATTCTCAGTTCATTGTGGCTGGGGATGAATGTGTGTACCTGTACCAGCCTGACGAACGAGGGCCCTGCTTTGCTTTTGATGGCGACAAGTTGCTAGCCCATTGGCACCGGGGATACTTGTTCTTGCTGATCAGAGATGTGAAGTCACCCAACAAGTAAGAACAACAATCTCATTAATTTATCATATGTAATTGTCTCTCAGTTGCATGAAAATATGACATGATGGAATTAATACATCTATAGATTAGTGGTGGTGCTGTGTGGGCAACTAGAATCGTAAAGTTGTTGACCAGTAAGCACTAAATTACAGCTAATCTGTCCTGGTCGCCTTCAAGCTGTGAGCAGCTACAGGCTTGGTGGTTGATTTGTCAACAAGCAACACACTTCAAGAGAGAGGATTTCATGTGCTTTGCAAGAATATGTATTATTGTATTGTTTGAGTTTTGCTTAATGTATGACTACAGGACGTTTATAAGTGTCAGGGGGCTGTCAGAGGTTGGCTTTCCAGAGTAATATTTTGGATTAACATCAGACTTCAGTTATTAATAAACGGTGTACATAAAGGAAGCAGCTGATGGTCTGTTTTTATTCCCAGAACAGGGTTTGGCAGCAGTGAGAGTTCACTGTCAGAAAAGCAAGTGTTGACCATCTATGACCTGGACAACAAATTCATTGCCTACAGCACCTCGTTCGATGATGTAATTGATGTGTTGGCAGAGTGGGGCTCCTTCTACATTCTGACCCGAGATGGAAAAATGTTTGTTCTGCAAGAGAAAGACACACAGACAAAACTGGAGGTTAGCTCAAAGCGTGTCATCTGGAAAGTCCGAGTTCCAACTCCTTTCAAGAAGTTTAGGAAGTACCGTGTTCTGTTTTCACAGTCATGTTTCTCGTTTGTTAAGATGCTGTTCAAGAAGAACCTGTTTGTCATGGCCATAAACCTGGCTAAGAGCCAGCACCTGGACAGTGACGGACTGTCAGAGATCTTTCGACAATACGGTGATCATCTGTACCTGAAGGGAGATCATGATGGGGCCATCCAGCAGTACATTCGGTAATTCATTATTCCACAGCAGAACCATTTGCTGCTTTTCTTACAGTAAGGACTCGAGGGTCTCTTTTACTATCACCTGTGCTTTAAGTGGAAAAGTGCTGGTACTCCCCTTACTGTCATACAAATATGGGGCAGAATCATGGGTAGTATTTTTACGTAGCTCTATAGATTATTTTACTATACAGAAATGATTAAGAACAAAGCCAATTTTAAATCAAATCCACATGAGCTACATTCAAGGTGTCATGAAGCCACTTGTGTAAACTTCAAGCCTCATGGTGTTAACATGGAAATAACCGTATTATCCAGCGAAATAACAGTTAGCTGGATAATACAGGCTTGACTTGGGAGACATGAAAAGTTGGGTGGACACGGGAATGTGGTGGCAGGCGGAGACGGACAGATGATGGACTGATGACTCTTTCTATTTCGTACGAACCTGTGAATCGGGAAGCTAGTTTCTTGGCAGATGGGTTCGTAAGTACGTCTCTGGATGATAACCAAACCTTCTGACCAAGGCGGTATTGGGGGGCAGGAACTCCATGCCAGTCAGCAAACCTCCTGTTCTGCTCTGCGGTGTGGTGAAGAGCTCAGACAGTTGATTTCCAGGTTTCTTGGCAACGGAGGATGTACTGGTGGACTGAATTAACTGGTATATGGAGCTCGTTAGACGGCAGGAGAAATAGCCTTAGGCTGATAGCCTAAGGCTATTTCAAAAGGAGAGAGTCCGGTGGCATAGGAGATGTGAGAGTTTAGAGCATACTCGACCCATGGCAAAAACCTATTCCAGTCAGAGGGGGATGAAGAAGTGAGACAACGGAGGGTAGTTTCGAGTTGTTGATTCATCCGTTCAGTCTAGCCGTTAGTTTGTGGATGATAACCGGAGGTGAGAGTGTGACGGGCACCGAGAGCAGAACAGAAGTGTCTCCACACCTGAGAGACGAACTTGGGGCCCCGGTCAGAAAGGATGTCAGAAAGGATACCGTGGAGTTTGAAAACATGTTTAATGAGTAGCTGGGCAGTCTGTAGGGCGTTGGGCAGCTTATGGATGGCAATGAGGTGGCAGGACTTGGAAAACCGGTCGACCACTGTCAGTATAGTTGTCATGCCTTGTGAGGAAGGGAGTCCAGTAATGAAGTCCAGAGCGATGTGAGACCAGGGGCGTTTGGGAATGGGGAGTGGATTTAGAAGTCCAGTAGGAGGTTGATTAGAGGGTTTGTTCTGGGCGCAGACAGGACAGGCACGGATGTCTTTACTCCACGAGGGCCACCAAAAACGACGAGACACCTGGGACTGGGTTCTATAGTTCCCTGGATGAGCCGAAAACTTCGAGTCATGGCACCAGTGCAAAACATCAGGACGAACGAATCTGGGGACATAGGTTAGTCAGGCTGGCCCGGTACCAGGGTCTGGATCCAGCTGTAAGCCCTGGTTTATACGGTCTTCCAAGTCCCAACGGAGAGCTCCAAAGGTACAAGTGGGAGGTAGGATGGGTGCTGGTTCCTTTTCGTGTTCCATGGGGGCATACAGTCTGGATAGGGCGTCAGGTTTGACGTTTCTGGAACCAGGGCGGTAAGTTATGGACAGGTTGAACCGTGAAAAAAAAAAAGGGACCAGCGCGCTTGTCGGGGATTCAGACGTCGGATGGACTGCAGGTAGGCGAGATTCTTATGATTCTTATGAACGGTCCAGATAACATTGGGCTGCTTGGACCCCTCCGCCATTCTACTAAGGCTAATTTAATGGCCAGTAACTCCCGATCTCCTACATCATAATTACGCTCAGCTGGAGACAGCCGCCAGGAAAGGAAAGCACAGGGGTGGAGTTTCTGATCTCTATCAGCCTGCTGGGACAGAACAGCCCCAACTCTTGTGTCAGAAGCATCGATGTGTCAGTGATCCAGCATCACTGTTCTCCTGACCTGGAATCCTTCATCATAAACTGTAAGCCTTTTTATTCACCCCGCAAGTTTGTTTCATTCATTCTAGTCTGTGTTTACATCACGCCGCATGCAAACTTGCAGGTCGCATAGCGCACGCTCGCAGACCAGATACTGAATGTAGAGCAGAGAAATCCGGACTCCTTAGTTATTGTCCTTGGTGACTTTAACAAAGGAAACCTCACCCATGAACTTCCTAAATATAAACAGTTTATTAAATGCCCGACCAGAGAGGAGAGCATTCTGGATCACTGTTACACCACAATCAGAGATGCTTATCACGCCGCCCCCGCGCTGCACTGGGCCAGTCTGACCACGTCATGGTTCACCTGATTCCTGCTTACAGGCAGAAACTAAAGCTCTGCAAACCTGTAGTGAGGACATCAAAGAAGTGGTCCAGTGGGGCTGTGGAGGATCTTCACGCGTGCTTGGATTCTACTGACTGGGATGTTTTCAGGGCTGCTAACACCAGTCTGGATGAGTTCACAGAGGCTGTGACATCATATATCAGCTTCTGTGAGGACTGTTGCGTTCCATCAAGAACCAGGGTGAGTTACAACAATGATAAACCCTGGGTCACAGCCAAACTCAGAAGGCTAAGGTTGGACAAATAATTTGCCTTCAGAAGTGGGGATAAATGCAGATTCAGAGATGCAAAATACAAGTTTAGTAGGGTGCTGAAAGACGCCAACCGACTGTACTCTGAGAAGCTGAAAAAACAGTTTTCAGCCAACGACACTGCTTCTGTCTGGAAAGGGCTTAGGCAGATAACAAATTACAATCCTAAAGCCCCTCACTCCATGAACGACCAACAGTTAGCAAACGACCTGAACAACTTCTACTGTCGTTTCGACAGACAAAGGGACAGTCCTGCAATCACCCCCCACGACACCACCCAACAGATCACCTCCACCTCCTCCTCAGTGACAACTCTTTCCATACACAAAAGATATGTTAACAAACTCTTCAGAAGACAGAACCCCCAGAAAGCTGCTGGGCCAGACTCTGTCTCTCCATCCACCCTGAAGCATTGTGCTGATCAGCTGTCTCTATGCCACGAGCACATTGGGGAAATTGTGAAAAGTTATAATTCTAGTAATAAGTGTTTTAGACAAACGAGTTCCATGATGATTTTGTGGTCAATATATGCAAAGCTTTCAATTAATGTTTTCACTGTTTTTGTTCTACTCTTTCCACTCAGTACCATCGGAAAACTGGAGCCTTCGTATGTCATTAGAAAATTTCTGGATGCACAGAGGATCCACAACCTCACAGCATATCTGCAGGCTCTTCATCGACAGTCCCTGGCCAACGCAGACCACACCACTCTCCTGCTTAACTGTTACACCAAGCTGAAGGACAGCTCCAAGCTGGAAGAGTTCATCAAGGTGCCTTGTGGGAATTTAATAGCAATAGGACAAAAATAGAGTAATGGGATATCTGACTTCTGTTTCATTATGACTTTATTGTCTGACTTTTGTTGTAAATAGATGCCTTTTAGAGTAGAGCTGATTGTGATCCTTGTGTGTTTGTGTTTTCACAGAGCAGTGAGAGTGAGGTCCATTTTGACGTTGAGATTGCTATCAAGGTTCTTCGTCAAGCTGGGTACCACAGTCACGCTGTGTTCCTGGCTGAACGGCACCAGCATCATGAGTGGTACCTAAAAATCCAACTGGAAGACCTGAAGGTGAAGCGTTTGTGAGAATGACCTGATGCTGATGGTTCAGCTCAATCAGCACCAGTGTATGCTAGTTTTGTGGCAGCCTTGTAAAAGTTTTTTCATTTTTCCAAAGCTGCAGTTCCATGAGCAACCTGTTGAGCTTCCACAAACCTACACCCTCTCACTCTGAATTCTGGTTTGATTTGAGAGAAGGGCAATTTAAAAAAAAGTTAGATATTTCTAAATGGGAAGGTTGTCTTTAAGAAGCCGGATGATGAGTGAATAAAATATGGATGAATTGATTCAAAACACATTTTTGTTATGTGACACCAAATGAGACTTTTGTAAGCGGAAGCTACAGAACCTTGGAAATCTTGATACATGACACAGAAACTCATCTATGTGTCCATAGAGAGTAATTCAGTTTCTGTCACGTTACCATTTCCTTAGGTACATGATGAAGTTGTTTATTATGGTCCCTTTTTATGGCATCTAAATCTATGCAATTACGGCTAAGCAGTTTCCTGGCTGTAATTGACTCTTTAAACAATTAACAATCAACACTAACTCAATCATCATTTTTCTTTTCCAACTGCAGAACTATCAGGAAGGTCTGCGCTACATTGGGCGTCTACCTTTTGAACAAACTGAAAGAAACATGAAGCGTTATGGCAAGACGCTCATGCACCATGTTCCTGAGGGTACCACATTGCTCCTGAAGCGCTTATGCACCAATTATCAGCCCAGTGGAGACTCTGTAGAGAAAGTCTGTCTAGACAGTAGTCTGCTTAATAAGGTCAGATGGTGTTATTTTGTGTCTCCAGCTCGATTAGTCTCTGATAACAGTACTACTCTCACATGTTAGTTTTGTGTTTTTTTTATTTATTTATTTTTATTCAAGGTCAGTTCTGAAGAATTTATCCCGATTTTCGCCAATAACCCTTGGGAGCTGAAAGCCTTCCTGGAGCACATGATTGAGGTGGACCCCCGTTCATCCCAGGGTGTGTACGACACTCTGCTGGAGCTGCGACTGCAAGACTGGGCACACGAGCAAGACCCCAAGGTTAGAGCCAAACCAACAAATGAGCTTAATTTTCCATAAATATCTACTTGCTTTTAAAACTTTGTTTTTTAATGCTAATTTTATTTTCTGATGCACATATATTTAACAGAAAAAAATGATCCGGCAGGGAGAAGCCCTGTCACTGCTCAGAAGTGACAACACAGTGTTTGATAAAGCCTTGGTTCTTTGCCAGATGCACAACTTTAAAGAAGGAGTCCTTTACCTGTATGAGAAAGGCAAACTGTAAGTATTTTACTGTAAGTTAGTCCTGAGGTCCAGGGCTCCAGCTGTTCAGCCACCAGTTCTCCGGCCAGAACAGACAGGCAGCTGTGGTATTTCAATGTAACCAATCACTCCTCTTTTTGTTATCAGTTTAAGTTTTTATTACGACTTTTCAATTCCTTTGGTATTTGGTCAATCATTTACAGTTTGATCATTCTCCTGCAGCTGTTATCAATACATTGGTCAGTTTGTTGTTGCCACCATTCTTTTTTTTCTTTTTGTTTTCTTTTTTCTATTTTCTTTTGTGGAAGCATTACAATACAGTGGTAGTTACTTTCAGGGAACGAACAACGTTATTACTGCCACTCACAATTATTTTTTTGTATGTACAAGTTTATACAAATTTAAATAAATTACATCTAACATCTTTGAACAAACTGGGAAAGATAGACCTACATGAAAAAGCAAGCAATAAAATTAATTAAATGTCAACAAAGCAGTGTTGAAGTAAAGTATGAGAGATACATTAATACATAAATTCTTAGGTACAACAAAACATTCAAATAAAATAAATATCAGCATTCCATTCCATACTTCTGTCTGTTCAAGGCCAGCATATTTAACCCACTTGGCCCACCTCTTAGTGAGTATGTTTTTTTAGACTCGGGGGGGAGGTGATGCCTTCCATAAGGTAAATGTCATTTACAATACTTATCCACTACTGTATTGTGGGTGGGTCAGGGGCGGACCAATGTCTTGTGAGTGCTTTTTTACCAGCGGTTATCAAAATATCAAATAAGTATTCATCAGCTTTCCTGACCTGTAAATCAAAATTTCCTAAAAAATAATGTTGAAAACTGCATAGGTAGGTTGGTATTAAATAGACCACTTAATACTTAATGGAGCTCTGCCCAAAAGGGTTTAACCACTGGGCATTCTCAAAAGATGCCAATGATTGGCTTCCTGGTGTCCGCATTGCCTCCAACACACAGCTTCCCCTCCAGTAAAATGTGTCTTGTTTTGGTGTAAGAAAGAAACAGATCATACACTTTCAACCAAACTCTCGCCATGAATGAGAGCTGGTGCATTTCCACTGGGATTGGCATATGTCAAGCCAATCGTCCTCAGATATTAATAGATTACCCTCACTCTCACACTTTTTCCTAACAAAGACATTAGGCCTTTATAAATTCTGGAGATGACACCCTTGTTTGATTTTCCTTGATAAGCATCAATAAAGATTTTTGATATGGGGTCATTGAGGTCTATGTGCAAAGCGGCTACGTACCTTGAGGATCCTAAAAAATTCAGTTCAGTCCAGGTTATGATCTTACTTCAACTTATCAAAGCTTTTAAATTGTCCCTTTTCTGTAAGAGAATAATGTCGTTATCCCTTTCAAAATCCACGTTTTAAATCCTTTATCTATTACGTTAGCCCTAAATTCCGGACCATAAGCACACCATTGAATTATTTGTAACTTGTCATTTAATTTATACTCATCTTTTATCATGTTCCAAATTTTTGTTGCCACCATTCTTAAACTTAAAGGTTGTTCACAGAACCCACTTATCCAAATCCAAGTTACCTACCTGTGTTGGGTGAAAGGTTAGGCAATCTGAAACCATAACACAAATGTTTTGGACTTGTCTGCTTTAGCAAATTTCTGAAAGTAGATTTTCACACCCTGAATATGTTTACTGACCAAAAACTTATTGTTCACCCTTAACTTACTCTTCATGGTGCTGAGGTCGAGGAACATAAATGTTTTCTTTATGTAAAATGTTGGGAATGGCTTAGGCCCACCCATATTCGGTGGCTATGTAGACATCATGTCTTGTCTCAGATTTATTGCCTTTTCAGAATCAGAGTGATAAGTTTGATCAATCTGGGTTCGAGTTCTGACAAATTCTTACTGTGTTTGACTGAGTCATTTGCTTGGTGCATTAATCTGACCCTTATGTATGACTTTGGTAACCTGCCCTTCTTCAGTGCAGTTGGCATCTGCCAGAAGAAATATTTAAACCTTTTTTAATGTAAATGTGAAACTGCACCTAGTAACAGTATAGTATAGGTATAGGTTTGTCATGGTGATCTAATGAAAATTTTACATTATTTTTGTTTGACAGGTTCATTTACTGAATCTAAGCATTTATATATTTGTAATGTATATTGTTGTGCACACTGTTTAAAGTTATTTAATGTTTAATGGGCATCCAGTTGGAAGCAGTTGAAGCAGGTAGGATGAAGGCTGGTTGGGTGAAGGCTAGCATGCGGCTCTGCGGCTAGCCAAAATGTGGCTGTTAGAAGGCTCCGGGGCCTCCACTCGGCTTCCCTGGGGTAACTGCTCTCATGACTCTTTGAGCCGATTGCAGCGGGCGATTTCAGATCAGCTTTTCCTCTCAGCTTGGCCTGGGCGCAGAAAGGGAGACTGCTCCACACTCAAGTCAGGTTTCCTGCAACAGCTGAAAGAAAAGATCACAAGACTGGTTTCGGTATAACTCCCCCATCTGGTTACGGAGAAGTTAAACTGCAGACTTAGCTGCGATCCAGCCGGCAGTTTTCCGAACCCAGTCGGGTCTTCTGCTCTTCAGAGGATGATGAGAGTGTGCTCCCCAATGTTGCTCCAACATAGCAACGGGAAAATTGATTGTCTGTGGGCAGCAAGCCTTTATACAATAAGACCCCCTGCTGTCAGAGGCAGCCTCAGATTTCTTTGGTTACAACTCAGTCTGATTATTCCTCATGGTTTGATGGCACAACAATATGTTTCATTACTCCCTTATGACCCGAAGAATGAACAGTTATAAAGATTGCCTTAATTGGGTTTTATTTTGATAACTTCATGATTTATGTGTATGTGCAGGTACCAGCAAATTATGCATTATCACATGCAGAATGAGGAGTATGGAAAGGTAGTAGATGCCTGCAAGCGTTACGGAGACCAGGAAGGTTGCCTTTGGGAGCAAGCTCTTGGATACTTTGCCAGAAAAGAGGAGGACTGCAAGGCCTATATCAGTGAGGTCCTGCATCACATTGACCAGAAGAACCTTATGCCTCCATTACTTGGTGAGCTGGTTGATGTCTTATTTCAAACTACAGTGTATTCCAAAAGGACAAAAAGACATGATCCTTCTCAAACTTTAATGGAAAACTTTTCGTGGGTTAAGTTTATTGAAGTGTTGCATTCTCAAGATGGGATAACACAATTTCTTTAACATTTTCAATCTCCCAACGGCGAATCAAGATAAGTCTGACATCAGTCTATGACCATTGTTGCCAGATTGGACAGGCTTCTTTTCAACATGTTTGGCTGAATGAAATAGCTTTGGGTGGGTTGTTAATATTTGGGCTGCTTTTCTCAACATTTAGTTGGTTTTTAGAAGTCCTCGTAGGAAACGAGTAGTTGTCATTTTGTAGCATTTTAATAAAATGCCATCTCTGCACTATTTTTATCCATTCATCCATCCATTTTCTTACTCGCTTTATCCCTCATGGGGTCGCGAGGGGTGCTGGTGCCTATCTCCAGGAGTTTAATGGGCAAGAGGCGGGGTACACCCTGGACAGGTCGCCAGTCTGTCGCAGGGCAACACATAGACAGACAGGACAAACAACCATTCACGCACACACTTACATCTAAGGACAATTTAGAGAGACCAGTTAGTTTGTTTATTTTCAAATGTGTAGAATCTGGCAAACCTGAAATCATAAATGATTATTAGTCAATGGTTTCTCAAGGGTCACTGAAATTCAACTGGTTTGTAAATTGTAAACGCTGTAAATGGGGTTAAGAGTTTTGCTGATAAACTCAAAAACATTTCATTGCTTTGTGTGGAAAAGAAATTTTTGCTTGATCTATAATCTGAGAGAAATAAATACATTTTATTTTAAATGAAATAAACAACTTATGTATATCTAATAGGGTATTTCTCAAATGACGTCACATTTTTCCCGAGACAGTCCAGTTTCTAGGCTGGTTGTACCGGAAGAGTGCAAATTACAATGGCAACAACTACAATTCTAATAATTTTGGAAGATGACATCGTCCCAGGAGCTTAATTTCAACCGTCTTTAATCGGGAAACCCAGCACAGAACAGCTGAAATGTTGGTTGAAATATAGAGGGCTCAAAATGAGCGGAAAGAAAGCAGTATTAGTAGAAAGGTACGAGAGGCTGTCCTCTCACAACAGATACTACGCGAAGAAGAAACCTGCTGAATCCACGTATAATTGCAGCTAATTCTAACAAAATATATATATATGTATTATTATAGGTCGTGTTAAATAATCGGTCTTATTGCAGAAGAAAAGACTTAAAAACATCAACATCCTCCCGCTGTATCGCTCAGATCCCGTCTCACCTTCACTCTCTCTTTCTCACTCACACACACACACACACACACACACACACACATCCCTCCGCAGACACACACGATCACTGTGAGAGAAACAATCAACTTGATCCATGAAAAGAAGCGAAAGGCTAGCAATATAACCACCACAGCCACTCCTAATTATCACAAATGCATGTATTTAGCTGGTATTTATACACACTAGGACTTTTACTTCTCGTAAAATAGTTGTTGCTGGGGAGGGGCTTGAGCCCCACTTTCTTGCTGCGTGGCGCGATAAGGGCGTTCTGTCTGGAAAAAGCGAAGCACAAAAAAGCAACTGCACATTCAAAAACAACTCCAAGAAACTGCAACCGCCGGATCACACAAGTTACAAGTGACTTTAGAGAAAAACAAGCCTAAAGTCGCTTAAAATGAGCCGACTGCAACACTGAAGCTCACATGAACACCCCTCATGGATTGCATGTTTTAATGCCGCTGTGAAAAAGCCAAATAAACGTAGCCTACCTGCACAGATGCTGCAGTTGCTGGTTTCAGGTCTGGAGGTTCAAGTGTTGGCTCCTTATGATCGAGGAAATGTGGAGACCACATTTAGGTGTCTTTGGTCAGATTCCAGGTAAAGTCCTCTCGGTTACAAGCTTGTATCCAACACTAATGTTTCTCTGCAATCCTTTGGGGTTTTGGAAAATCAATGGGAAAAAAACTCCCTTCATATGCTCATGATCACCATATCGCTAGTCACTTAAGCAGATACCAAAGCAGCAATGTTTTGTTGTTGCCATATTGTCGTCTGTTTAGGCGATATTCAGGACAGATCTGTTCATTATTTGACTCATACAAGTAAACCTGTTGAGTGTTGCCGCTCTATACGACCACAAGATGGCCACAACGCAAGTATCTAAATTTAGTAATTTAATGTCATTTAAGGGGTGCCCTATTTAAGCAGTTGCGTGCTAATGGCGAGTTCTTTATTAAAGGCTAATAGCTCTATGCTTTTAACGTTTGAGACTTGGGCTGTTTTTTAGTTCGGTGAGTTTTATGTTGTGTTTAGGCTAGAAACTGTCTTTAACTGGCAAAGTTGTTGTTTTTATTTGCCTTTGGATTCCATACTAATAAATTCAGGTATAATACTTGGACAATAGCTGCAGAGCACAACCTGAGCAAGTTGGAATTTGTTTGTGCTTAAGAAACTTCCTGACTATCCCAGACTTATTATCATGATATATTTGTGGGGAATGTGGCTGTGTCTTTATGGGGGTTGATCCACAGCCATAAATTACTCATTTTTGTCCTATCAGTTGTGCAGACGCTTGCACACAACTCAACGGCCACTCTGTCAGTTATCAAAGACTACCTCATCAATGAGCTGCAGAGAGAGAGCCAACAAATTGATGATGATGAACGTAAAATTTGCCAGTACCGTGAGGAAACTGCTCATCTTCGCTCTGAAATCCAGGAGCTGAAAGCGAGGTGAGTTAAATTAAGAAACATGACTCACTCACAGAGCTTTCAACTTATCTTTGACAGACAGAAATGACAGAAGTGTTTCCACACAGTGCCAAGATATTCCAGAAGACTAAATGCAACATGTGCAACAGCCCCTTGGAGCTTCCATCTGTACATTTCCTGTGCAGCCACTCCTTTCACCAACACTGTTTTGAAAGCTATGCAGAGAGCGATGCCGAGTGTCCAACGTGCACCACAGAAAACCGCAAAGTCATGGATTTGCTGCGCGCTCAGGACCAGAAGCGTGATCTCCATGACCACTTCAATCGACAGGTAACAATATACATTTATAATGCCAAAAGTATTCACTCACCCATCCAAATAATCAAAGTCAGGTATGCCAATCACTTCCATCGCCACATGTGTATAAAATCTGGCAACTACACATTCAGACCGTTTCCACAAACATTTGTGAAAAATTTGTCGATCTTGGGAGCTCAGAGAAACCCTGCATGGTTCTGTGATAGAATGCCACCAGTGCAACAAGTCCAGTCATGAATATTCCTCTGTCAGCTGTCAGTGATATTATAACAAAGTGGAAGTGATTGGCAGCGACGCAACTGAGCCACCAAGTGTCAGGCCAGATAAACTGATGCTGTGGGGACAGCGAATGCTGAGTTGTGTAGTGGTTGCATACTTTCTGCGTAGTCACTACAGACCTCCAAACTTTATGTGGCCTTCAAACTAGTTCAAGAACAGAGTGCAGAGAGCTCTCTATGCTCTGTTCGTGAACAACTATTTATGGCCAAACAGTTGCATCCAAGCCATACATCACCAAGTGCAGTGCAAAATATTGGATGTAGTCGTGTAGAGCACTCCGCTGCTGAACTTTAGAGCGGTGGAGGCGTGTTCTCTGGATGGAAAAATGATGCTTCTCCGTGGACGAGCAGGTTTAGCGGTTGCCAGGAGACCAGTACTTGTCTGACTGTATTGCACAAAGTGTAAAGTTTGGTGGAGGCTGGGTTCTGGTGTGGGGGTGTTTTTCAGGAGCTGGGCTTGGGCCCCTTAGCTCCAATGAAACAATGCTTCAGCAATCAAAACAATCTTCGCAAATCTCTTCCTATTTCAACATCACTGTGCACCAGCTCAATAGCAACGTCTATAAAGACATGGTTGAGAGAGTGTGGCGTGGATGACCTTGACTGGTTTGTACAGAGTCCGGACCTCAACCCAATAGAACACCTTTGGGATGAATTAGAGTGGAGACTGAGAGCCAGCTCTTCTCATCCAACATCAGTTTCTGGCCTCACAAATGTGCTTCTTGGAATGGTTGAAAATTCTCATAAAGACTCCAGAACCTTATGAGCAGCATTCCTTGAAGAGTTGAAGCTGTTAAAGTTGCAATGGGCAGACCATTATATTGAACCCGATTGATTAAGAAGGGGTTGTCCCTTAAGTTTATATGCAAGTCAAGGCAGGTGAGCGAATACTTTTGGTAATATAGCGTGTTTTACTATAAATTTTAATCTTCTGTATTTTGGGGTGTCATCTGTACCTGTTCTAAAATCTTTTTTTAAGCTCCGAAGCTCCAATGACGGTTTCTCTGTGGTGGCTGATTATTTTGGTCGAGGAGTGTTTAACAAACTGACCCTGGTGACCGACCCTCCGGGGAGTAAAACTGTTGGGAGTCTAGAAATCAACCTGCAGCGAGACCTACTGATACACACCAAGAGAAACAGCTAGACATCTAAGTTCCTACTTTAGTCAATGCTCAGATCAATCACTCAACCCTGTGCTTACTTGGGATGTTCATTAAATTATCAACAAAAACAGACACCTGCTAATGGAAATTGTTCCATGAAAGCTTTAGTTACTGAATTACATTCTGGGAAATATTACTGATGTTTTTTTTTTTTTTTTGCTTGTAATTTATGCACAAATAAAGTAACCATTTTTGAAGAATATGATGTTCATGAACAGGACAACTTCTATTGTGAAAGTTGTTAAATATGTTTTCTTATTGTTATGCACATTTTCTGTACGCCATCTTAATCTGAGAGTGTCTTATGTCTTGTATTTCTGTGTAATTGTAATACACTTCACAAAATGTAACAGTTTATCAGTAATAAAATGAACCATTATACTCTTAAACCTCAAAATTAGTTTTAAAGCTCATTTTTTTCTTTATGTGGTGTTTTTTTTTCATGCCAAAATTTTATATTTTATTAAATGGTAAATGACCTGTACTTGTTAGGGCTTTATCAAGACGCCAAAGCACTTCACACTCCAGTCATTCACACACTGACAGTGGTGAGCTTTGTTGCAGCCACAGCTGCCCTGGAGCAGACTGACAGAAGTGGAGATGCCATACAATTGGTACCACCGGGTCTTCTGCTTGCTGGTCTTCATTTTAAATGACAAGTTGATCATGTGTAGAGATTAGTATTTTAACTAGTCATAATTTGGGGTTATTCCATAAATAAACCTGATGTTTCATATCTCCTTACACTGCCAGTGTTATTTTGGAGCCTTTTATGAAAACAATGTGTTGCTTTTGAAATGATGTAAGCGAGGTAGCTACCAGATCGTCTTAAAAATTTGTGAAAAGCATTGTTTAATCATAATTATTAAACAATTACAACCAGTGTTATTTCAATGCCTGGCGGATTTAGGTTTAATGTGCTTTTTTACCAACATGTTTCTTTTGGCTAAAGGTGACATTTGCGGTTTGGAGGAGCCCAGCCTGAGTCTGTTCTTTACGGTGGCCCAGAGGTGTCAACACTAATACAAAAGATGCAACATAAATTCAAAAACCGCAACACAAAAACAAAAGCCACAACGGAAATAGCCGCAATGGAAATATAAAACCACAACGGAGGTCACGCAACAGTTGGTTGTTATACATGACAGAAGAAGAAGAGGCAGACCCGCAAAAACAATCTATGAAGAAGGAGCTTAATTTGCGGACTCGCAAGCAAATATTGCCCGTTTGTCTGTAAAGAACAACTCGGCAACGCTATGGAGTCCATTTTAACAATTTAACCAAAGTATACAATACAGTTGGAGTTACAACTTCGAATTTGGGAGTTTCTGAGCAATGAATTCTCCATTTTATGCACCATACTGTCACTAAGCAATGAAAGTTATTCGAAATTGTCTGACTCGTTTCCATGGTAACCACTGACTCTTAAACCTAAAATGCTATGTGTAAGAGTCGGAGCTTACATGAGAATTACTACCTTGTATTACTTGATACTGCCAGGGACAGTAGGAGTTACTTGAGGTATGTGCCTATGTGAGTGTATGATATGTATATGTTTCCCACCCCACAACTTAGAATAAACAAAACAGTTTGAATAAACAATTATGTTTTATTAGAGCTCAGATACTGGTAAATGTAAATGGAATAATAAAATATCCCCTTTTTTATGAAATAATAGGACAGTCAAAATTAGTCTTGAGTAATTAACTTAAAATTATGTCCCCAAATAGTCTTCAGATGCACTTAAACACACTCAGTTCCTTATAAACCCAAACTCTTATTTTGGAATCGAAATTGTAAACTCAAAGCTATCAAGTCTGTCCCGGGACCGTACTAACTGAAATACTGTTAACCTCGTTTGGAAATGTATAAACCTTGGTAAGCCAACCTTAACTTACTCACTAGAGCTACCAAAGAGGAAAGCTACCACCACATAAATGAAGTACCATCAAGATTACCATTCAGCTAGGTCAGGGGTGTCCAACTCCAGTCCTCAAGAGCCGGTGTCCTGAAACTTTTAGAGGTTTCCCTGGCCCCACACACCTGAATCAAATAGCACAATTAGCTCCTCAGTATGCAGTCAGGTTCTTCAGAGTCCTGCTAATTAATTAACTGATTATTTGACTCAGGCGTGTCAGACCAGGGACACATCTAAAGGTCTGCATATATATTTGATAGACTACTCATTGCAATCCATTTTATCATCAGTCGGGTCCAACAGGGTAGCTTCCTACTTCATGTGTAAATACATTTACAAATGACATATTTTAACTGTACAAAAAACAGATACTCAGTGACCATCTGACACTTTTTAAGGCTCTTGCTCAGGGAGCCAGAGTGACAGTCTGTGGGAGTTGAACCCAGAACCTCAGGAACACTAGAGCAATGCTCTAACCACTAGGCCACCACTCCTTTGCGATGTTAAAGTACAATCTACTGGCAAGTCAGGGCTAGCTACTCATTAGAACCAGAAAATTAACAAACAGTAGATTTTTCTGGTGCAAAATGTACTAATGTTATCTTCATGAGTACAGCCAATTCTGATAATGATAAAACTAGAACAAAAATTAGCCATCAAGGTTAGATGGATAAACGCATAGTTCAAAGTCCTGAAAATCTTCCCTCAGAGCTTGTTCAGGGAGAAGGTGAGTGCAACCAGAAATCTGCCACAATGACCTAGAATATCTTTTCATATCTCAACAATTTCAGCTTAAATAATGGCAGGCTTCTTTTGCTGGGAAAATAATCGGCACAAGAGACACGGGAAAAAAAAAAAAGATAGGAAAGGAGGAAAGCAGGTGCATGTTGTCGAGCCATTCCCAAAGGTGAAATGAATCCAGGATTTACCAGTCAAGTGCAGAACTTCCACCCTAACAGGACTCTAAACTCCCGGTCCCCGGTTGGATTTTTTTTAGCATCTGAAAACCTCATCTGTGCTCTACTGCTTTGATATTTTTTTTAAAAAGATGCTTTCTAAAAATGGAAATATTTCCCCCGGTCGGGTCCTTCAACCTGTACCGGTGTGGGTTCTGAATAGGTAACTAAAATCAAGTGTCTAATTCAACCCATACATGCAGATGACTAAAAAGATCACGGCTGTACAGTTGGTAGCACTGTAGCCTTGCAGCAGGAAGGTCCTGTATTTAACACTAGCATTACCAGGGTTTTCGACCTCTCCCCTGAAGTCCCGAAAGAGGGTCAAAAGACCCTGAGTCCAAACTGACGACTCTGGTGGCTCAAATTAGCATCCCTTGTTCAATTGTAAATAGGGCCATTGCCTGAGGAATCAGCAGGGGGGGAGGAGAGCCGAACTCACAAAAGCATTCCACACTTCTGTACTGTCAGGCCAGAAGGTACGTGTGAATAGTCCATGTTGGGGGTGGGTGAGATCTATGATGGAGGCAGCTCTACAGTAGAAAACTAACCAAATTAGCAACACGGGTTGGCGTTCAAAGTTACTGCAGGGCTATCATTGGATGGGGTTAAATAATAATAATAAAAAAAGACACATTTTACTGTAGGCAACCCGTGTTTTCCTTACAAGTTTTTCTTGAAAATTAAGGAGCTGTTTGCTGATTTCATACATCAGAACACCCAAGAAAACAACTTTTATTTCATTAGATTATAATTGCACTGCATTTAACAAGGTCCCCTTTTTTTACTCTGACCAGTTTCCCTGTATCTAGTGAATATAGCATCCCCCAAAGAATAAAAACAACCAACACTATCACTTTACAACTATTACCCTGCAGTGTGGCTAAAACTAAATACTATAATAATAAACAATTGTTTGTTATTAGCAAAGTGCAGCATTTTTGGGATACAAAATCTCTAAAACCATCGTGTATGGTTTATTATGTATGTATGTTATATTATAAATCAACTAGCTGCTTTGGAGTCAGGGTAGAAAAATAAGCCTACTCTGTGCTTCCATCACAAACAAGGTAGTTCTGAAAATTATTTTAAAGAAGGAGATGTTTGTCTGAGTGATACCCTGTCAGTTTAGGCTGATGACCATGTCCTGGTCATGTCTAATTAGGCCCCTCTCGTTCCGATTTCAATCGAACAATAACAAGCTTATTGTTTCAATCGAACAGTAAGTTTTGTGTTGACTAGAATTTAGTAATTAAGCATTTTTTTAAATCTAGGAATATCAGGCCCTGAATACAAATGCAGTCCACACTTTTTCAGATTTGCCTTTGAAAACCACTTTTTAAACCACAGATCCTTTTCTATTCACATTACGATTATGCACTAATTTGTACGAGTAAATGTCATAAAATACCAATGAAATACACTGATGTTTGTAATCATAATTTAACAAAATGCAAAACAGTTCAAGTAGTACGAATACCAAATTGTCCAAATTGCCATTGCCTCTTATACGTTTGTATATTTCTCATGCTGGAATTTCAGTCCTCTTGACTTAGACACAAATACTTCTGGTCATTGCTCACAGCTGTACCTGGCAGTTAGTAGGGAGTTAAGCTTCCCCCTTCCTTTGGTGCACCAGTAATGGCCTTATTTACAGAACAAAAGCGCCGGTTCACAACTGCTTATAGGATGCTAATTAAAATCCTTCAGGTCAGTCGACCCGTCTCTGGGCTCCAAAGGTAGAAATGTTAAATGACCCTTCTCTGGTAATTCTAGTGTTAAGAGTATGTGATGAAAACAGCACTTATTTACATAGGAGCAAAACTATATAGAAACAAGTGAGAGCATTTGCCCCTATTTAAGATGGCGGACGCTCTGACGAATCGCAGCATTAGGAAGAACCCGCCCAATGACGCTTCTACGTATAAAATGTCTTAGGGTCGGCCTAGCGGCCGGCAGCGTCCAATGGGGCGTCTTAGCAAAAAGTAGTTTACTTGAAGTACATTTTATTAGGAATACTTAAGTATAAGTTTAAGTTTAGAACGTTTACTCAAACCATGTACTTATAGTGCACTTGAAGTAATACTATTGTAATACTTCTTCGGACTTAATTGGGACATTTTTTAGTTTACAAAAGTATACTTAAAGTATACTGTTCCAAGATCATTTTAAGTTCACTAAATTATACATTAAAGTATTAAGCAAGTACACTAATCTATATACTAGACGTTTACAAGGTATACTTGTGGTTCGCATTTTAGTTTATTGAAGTATATTTAAAGTATACCACCAGTATACTCTTCAATATTCTGCCAATGTACTGGTTATATACTGCTAGTCCATATTTTAGTTTAATTACACATTCAAGAATTACTAAAATTACAATACTATTTTTGATATTTTAATTTGTATATTCTAAGTATACTTGAGTTCACTCACCATCTTGTAGCACATCATATGAATAACATATTCTTACAGTTACCTCATAATGTAGGTACAATGCAATGTGTTTACACAATCACAAGACAGAATCTTGATAACTTTGATTTATTTATATGTTATAGAACATAATGTGCAGTTTCTTTAATGTCAGCTTAAACTATTACAGACTGCATTTCAAAATAAAAAATGTATTTCTCTGAAATTAAACCCTTCTTAGCTTTCAATATTGAAATGAACATGTAAACACATTTACATATGAAAATGTAAACACAAGGAAGTCATTCTTTGTGAAAAATGGAACAAGAAAAACTGCAATCGTCATCAAAAATCTAAACAAAGTATGTTTTCAGCTCAGAACTAAATAAGAACTGAGAACTGAAGTTCTTGGTTGTCAAAAGAAGGTGAAAAAAGTGCACGTTTTCGGAACAAAAATATCTTGACAGAAACATTACTTTTATGACTTCTTTTCATTTAGTTGTTTTGCATCTCTTATGTTGTTGCATTTCTTTCTAATGATCCGTCTGACATCTTGCATGGAGGTGTCGGGGAACTTCGCCTGGGCATAGACTGTGAGTGTGAAAACAAATATACAAACAAAACGTTACTTATTGGTACATTTAGCCACATTTAACACACATGTCAAACATAAAGGATGGTTTATTAGTTACATTTTGAAATAATCTATAATTTACAGAAACTGTAAAGAAGCAAAGGTGTTGTTAACAAAGTTCAATTCAATTTAGTTTATTTCTATAAGCGGCAATTCAAAATGCAAGTCATCTCAAGACACTTTACAAAGACAATTCAATCATATCATACAGACAAATTGTTAAATATTTTCTATCTGCTGACTGCATTCAGTGATCAACTTTGCAGAATTCACTCCTGCAAAAAGTCCAAAAGGCCATTTTTCAAAGATTGCGTGACTCTAGTGCCTCTCACTGCAGACTCAGGGTCAATCAGAATATGTGAAATTGGTAAAGCTCTTCATAGTCACATAATCTAATAGGTAGGAAAAAAATTGTTTAATACTTGTTGACATAAGTAGTGTCAAACACGTGTCTTCCTTTATAATAGCAGCAGTATGATGTGCTTTGATCTCTCACAAGTCTCCATCAAAAATGTCTGATGTTTGGTTTAAAATATGGCGCACAAAGTTGCTCAATAAGATTAGCTTCTGGGGAAGAAGCCCCAATCAGTCTCTGAAGCTGTTTCATGTGCTTGTCAAACTATTCTTAGTGTAATTTTGCTCTGTGGCAAGCCATGCTATCATGCTCAAAGAGTACACTGATAGTAGAATATTGCTCTCATGAAAGCTTAAAGATGGTCTGAGACAATAGAGCATCAAGGTTTCCCAGCAAAGCATTGCCAAAAGCATCAAACTGACCCTCTTGGCTTACCGGATGCATCCTGTTAAAGAAAACTGAATTTATCAGACTAAATAACCTCAACCCATCTTTATATGGTCCAGCTCGTATGATTATGTGCAGCTGTAAATGTATAATAAACTTCAGTACACTGTGTATTTGTACCTCTTTCTATCAGAACCACCAATAATTTGAGCTACAGTGCCTCATTTATTTTATCAAACCACATGGACCAGTCTTCACTCTTCAGATGCATTAATGTCCATGCTGCAATCACCAGTTCAAAACAGTTGTTTCTGGTTTTGGGCAAGTTCAGATTAGGAACACTCCGTAATAGCTGCAAATTTAGAGATTCCTTACCCAGTTATAGAGCCAACTCAATTCCAAATTATCAAACTTGCTCATTTTTCGGGGGGGGGGGGTTGTTTTTTTTTTTTTATTATTATTATTTTGCCTACTTCTAACACATCAGCTTTGAGGAAAAGTGTTCACACACTTGAGAAAAAAGTGATCACCCTTTGGTAAATGCCATGGTTTCAAACTATTGTGCAAGTGGCAGTTTAGTTATTTACGCTGCCTTTGGTGGTCCTCAGATGAAATTTTAGTGTTAATTGTTTACAAGGTTCTGGATTACAATAGACTGGTCTCATGCAGTGTTATTTATCCAGGCTGCTACCTTTTTTGTTTGAACTTCATGGTCCTCCTCTGCCACATCTTTCCACTTGCTGTTTGGTTTGCTCTTCCTCTTGGGTGCTTCTCGCCAGATGTCTTCACCATTTATGAATTCCTGTCTCTTCTTGCAGAGGTCACTGTAGTTGTCTGTGTAAGAGACGTTGTCAAATAAAAAAAACAGAGGGATTTTAAAGTACACTGAGATGACAGGTGTTGTGAATTAGCTATATTAAATAAACTATTAAAACATGAAAAACACGATAAAGTCAACAGGCTTTGTAGATCAGCCATTACTGAATGTGGGTTTAAGTTGCAATATTAATTCATTTGAGCAAATTGTAATACCTGCTCTGTTAATTTAGTGTGTCATTCCTATTATCCTGTTCCTTTTAAGTCCCAACTGCTGAAATTGCTATATTTTGTGTTGTAGTGGGCTGTTATTTTTTATTATTATTATTTTAATCTCATCAGAAACGTCTGACCTCCCTCTACCAAAAATATGTGTACATAGAATTGGATATTTTAAAATTAGTAAATCATTTTTGAGTGCAACATGGTTTAACTACCATGTCCCCTTTTAATTATTTACAAAATCAAATTAGGAATAGAAATACATCATGTAATTTGAAAAATAATTTTAAATATTACTGTTCATAGTAGTCCTCATCCAATTATTTCACTGTTAATTGTTAAATTAATACTGTTTAACAAAATATTTGAAATTGACTTGTGCAGAGAATTTGATACGCAGGACAGCATGATATTCTGAGCTGGACCAAAGTAATTTTCTTGTGGTTTAAAAAGTCCACGATTAAATAAAATACGAAAATAAACACATTTAATATTATGTTATAGTGGTCATATAGCACCGAATAGAAGTAATGACTCTATGAATGAACGAACCTTCTTTGAAAAAAACGTTGAGTCATGCATGTTTTGCTAACTTGTAGATTAGCTTAATAAAAATCAACATAACTGGGCTATTACAAAGCGAGAAACAAAAAAAAAAAATAAAGATAAATATAGGAAGAAAAAAAATCAACAACTTACCATCAAAAGTTGGACTGTCTAACTTTTTTCTCCCATTGATGTCCCACTTTATATCCATCCATCTTCATCTTCCATCCATCTTTACGTTCTGAGAGCAGGAGCTTTTTTTCTTTTTTTTAAAAAACCGTTAACGCCGTTATGGGCGGGAATTTGCGACGGGGCTTCCTATTGGCTGCCTGGTAGGGAGGCGGGAACATGGACGGAAAGGTCCAGAAATCACGTGACGTCAGGAGGAGGGGTAGAGAAGAAAACCTGTGAATGAGCCCATTAGAGCTAACATGGCCAAACGTCGTTCGCCTTATTAAAGATATTTGGAGGATTACACAGCAGAGGTCCCAAGGAGTACCAAGCACAGATGGAAAGTAAAAGTAAGTAAGAGTTAATTAATTCAGACTACTATGATTAGGGCTCCTTGCTAGAAATGGGCTACTGGCAATGTGAGGTAAATGCTCATGGATATATATATATATATATATATATATATATATATATATATATATATATTAATAATAATAATAATTATTATTATTATCAATATTATTTTTTTTATTTTTTTTCATTTATTGTTCAGTGTCTTTGCTTTTTCAGTAGCTACCCATGGACTACATAAGTTACAGTCTTATTTGTATGTGAAATACAATGTTAAAAATCCACTCAGTATACTTGTGTATAATAAAATGCCTTGAGTTGTCATAAATAATTTCAGCATTCCACCTTTCCAGGACAGAACTGCAGGACTACACAGAAGAACACATAAGTCACCCTGTTGCATCCCGCAGAGAAGTTACAGATGTTGACAGCAGGAGTTTTGGACATTGCCTTTCAACAGGTAAATACAAAATGACCCAGTGTTATTCTCAAGTCGAAATGTTTATTTTTCAAATTATTAAATGCATTTAATTCTTGAAATATGACAGGGTAGTCGCCAACGTATTTAAGCTTAGCAGGGCACTAGTCTCAAAATTGTTGCTACTTTCATCTGCCTTATGGAGAGGTATTAAAGGAAAATGAAATTTCCACCTCCATATGTACAAAAAAAGCTAATCTCCAGTTGCCTCCAATTTTAAAAATAATCATTATCGAACTATGTTTTTGGTAAATTACAATAGTTTGTGTAACCCTTAGGGGAGTTTCTTTCTAAGCTATGCAACAATTGTTTTTAATTTTGCTATAGGCAAATACTTTATGCTAGATGGAGATTACTGCTCAAGTTTGCTGCTGTTCATTTTCATTCATACATACATATTTTCCTTGTATCTATAGGGCTCTGAAGACCAAGCAGATGGTGACAACCCCCTATATCCTGGTGCATCTTTTTTCAAGGGAGAAAGTCTACTGATGCTCATGTTATATGTGCTGCGACACAATTTAACAAGCAAAGCAGTTACTCACTTATTGGAAATGTTTAACCTAAAGTTTCCAGGTCTGATTTTACCCATTTCCACAAAGAATTTAGAGGTTCATCATAATCTAAAGTTAACTTTTATTGTGAAAAATGCCTTGTATACCTTGGCAATAGTGCACACTGTTACAATCATTGTAACCTTTGCAACACAGCGTTTTAGGCCAACAGGAGTTTAAAAAATGACTTCTACTTTCTGGTAATTCACCTTCATGATTAATTAATGACTTGGTTATTTTTAAACAAACTGGTTCAAATAAAATTTCTGCTTTGTGTTCATGTGCCAGACTATGTTTTGTTTTAGTTGAAGTATTTGCTAATTCAGAGAGACCTTTATGTAAAGATTCACAGATCAATATACAAAGTACTTTCTTGTTTGAGGTTAAAAAGCCTGACATGATTCTAACCAAATGTGTTGTTGTTGAAAGAGATAGTGCTGTGTACATAAAACCACTGCCAAATGCTTGTGAAAGAGACTAGAACTTGTCCAATAAAGTCAGTCACATGTTTCCCTGTCTTTGCGTGTTTTAAGTTACGTTACACAAAGATGAATCAAATACAAATCAATTTACTGTAAACTTTTAAACACCAGCACTATATGATCTTGAATATGATCAGATCCAAAGTTTAAAATAGGGTTAATACCTGAAAGCAAAAAGTAGTAAAAAATACAAATGTAAGCATAAGTCAATTATTTCATCTTTCATTCTTTACTGATTTAGGACATATGTAGTATCAGTACCTTGAGGCAGAAATAAGGGAAAAAAAAGAAAAAAAAAAAACAGTACAAGTACAAGATTCAGTGTTTAAGTATAGCTATAGTAATAATATACTTACTCTTAGAATTTTTTTATACTTCTCAGTATTAGTCAAGTACACTTGACTATACTATTATTAAGTATATGAAATATAGTTTAGAATAAGTAAACTTCAAGTGCACTGCCTGATTTTAAGTATAAAATTAGTGCACTTTTAGTATACTTCTATAAACTACGTTTTGCTAAGGGCGTATATAATGTCTATGACTTAATCCAGCCATACTAATCATAAACAACAGGTGTGTTCGAAGAACCCAATTAGCCGGATCATGATTAGCCGGATGAAATCATCTTGGATGTGTCATTTGATCTCGGATGTTTTAAGCAACGTACGAAGAACGGGCCCCGGAAGAGATAAATTGTCAAAATACAAATGAAGTGCAAAAAGCATTCACTGTATAAGAACATTTTCCACATGAATGCTATGACATATTGGTTAATTCTGTGAGAGTTGTGAATAATTCTGGCTTTAAAGGTAACTACATCACATTAATTCGAGCGAGCGAACCCCCGGTTTGTCAAACGTTATCTGGAAATGTCGTCACTGCTGGACGTGGACCAATAGGGTGGAAGTATAAAAAGTGTAGCTTTGCTTCTATTTCGTGGACCAATCATTCAACGGTGCGTGGAATAATGTGGGCGGGGTTGGATCTGTAGAAAATGTCAGAACAACACAGGTTACGTGCCGGAAATGAATGCGTGTCCTTTTACAATAAGTCAAGTTTATATTACACATTATTAGCAAGGCGATTCAAAGTGCATTACACAACGAAAACATAAAAACAACATAAACACATCGAAACACTCACTGGTTGTGAGACCAGTAACAAACATTAAATTGTATCAGGTGAAAACATCAATACACATCAAATATGTTGGCCAATGGTCCTGTTATGGGTTGAAAGCAACTCTTAACAGGTGGGTTTTTAGTTTTGATTTAAAGGAACTTCGATCTGCAGTTTTATTGAAGTTTTCTTCCTGCTTTGTGGTGCATACGAAATAAATTCTGCTTCTCCATGTTCAGTTCTGGTTATGCAGAGTAGACCAGAACCAGAAGATCTGAGTGGTCAAGAGGGTTGATACAGAAACAACAGGACTTTGGTGTATTTTGGTGCTAAGCCATTCAGTAATTTATAAACTAACAGAAGTATTTTAAAGTCCATTTTCTGAGCTACGTGGAGCCAATGTAAGGACTTTAGAACTTGGGTAATATGCTATATCTTCCTGGTTTTAACGAGAACACGAGCAGCAGCATTTTGGTCTGCTGTTGCTGTCGGATTGATTATTATTTTTTATTTTTTTGGGCAAACCTGTGAAGACACCGTTGCAGTAATCAATGCGACTACAGTTTAACGCATAAGAGCACACATTTTATTTCCGTTATTTAAATAAATCACGTTTGCTTCATTTTAAAATAGGATACTCTTTCTATTAAATTCTACGGCAGCTACCATCTTGTAAATGGTACTGGGTAAAACACACCACATGTGCTCCACCTCTGCATTTCATTTTCAACCGGAAACGGGGTGTGTGAATGTCGTCAGTGTGACAGCAGCGTTTCACCGGCTGCATCTTCAGTGGATCCAATGAGGTGACGCCGCGTTCTGGGCCTGACTGCAACTAGTGAGTCGGTGATAAGGGGAACCAAAACTACCAACTGGGACAACGGAGACGCAGAAAATCAAACCAGCGCCTTGTGAACCAGTGTGGGAACCATTGCTGATAGGCCGGCCTGTGAAAGCTGGATAGATTAATCTGGTTCCCTGAAGAAGGTATGTCCCTGCTCTGCTTGCGAGTAGCTAGCTGCTTGTGCGCCTTCAGTATAGCTCTTTATTTCTGTTTAACAACGCTATAGGTTAAGCATGGTGTTACCGCTGTAGGATCAGTTTGTGTGATAAACATCTTGTAGTTGAATCAAAAGGCCCCGTGTTCACTGCATCAAAGCCTAACACGAACAGTTGGGCTAAACTTAACTCCACCTTAGCAACTTGCCCTTACTTCAACCAGTAGATGCCTCTGTTTTCTGGAAGCCAAAAGACTGGATGAATTAAAAAAGTCCAATGGTCACAGAATTTCTGAGAGAATGGGTTAAAGTCGGACATTTCTCAGTTGGAGCGTCATTCTCATGTTTGGGCGGAAGTATGCGGGCCAGGTTCTGATTGACTCTCCTGGTACTGGGAAAACGGAGGAAGTCCACTCAAGACTGGCCTAGCGTGGCAAATAGTGACACTAATGAACCACATGTTTAAACTCCTCCTAGTCTTACTTTATAAAAAAAACAATGTTGATTGTAGACAATATACAATTGAAAATGACTTCTAATTTTTGCATAACTCACTGTAATAATTGTACAATACCACTCATGCTTTACACAACACAACTCCAACAGCTGGAGTTGCAATAAGTTGTTTTTCTGTTTCAAATGAAGCCAGCTGACGTTTTACATTTTATTTGATCTGAAAGTTCTTTGTCTTTACAGCTCAGCATGGGAGTAAGGATTCAGATGTTGGTTCTCACCTCCCTCGTTCTAGCTCTGTTCCCCTCTTTCACAGGTAATAAGCACTTAGCATGCAAGACAGAGGAAATAACTTGTTGCTGTATTTGATGAAGATTAATCACTAAATATTGATGTGTAGCCTAACTGCCTCACTGATAAATGTTTGCGGCCATGTTTTCTCTCGGGCCTCCTAGCTTAATGTTATGGTGTTCTTTGTATTTGTAGTCCCTGTAGCTGTCATGTCAGTCGACCTTGGGAGTGAGTGGATGAAAATGGCAATAGTAAAACCTGGAGTACCAATGGAGATAGTACTCAACAGGTGAGTGGATCATATTTTCGTCATGATCAGATAATCATGATGAAACGTCTACAAGCATTTCACATTTTCTAAACAAATACTTGGAAACATGGACATCTTCTCCTTTTCTTCAGGGAGTCGAGACGGAAAACACCCACCGTGGTTTGTCTTAAGGAAAACGAGAGACTCTTTGGAGACAGTGCACTAGGAGTGGTATGATCTTTTCGTGTTTGCATACCACTTTAGATTAAGCCCCCTGTTCCAAATAACCGTAGCTGCAAAGTACAGTTGTTTTAATAAATGCCTATTGTTTGTGTATGCTGTCATTGATTACTGGCTTTGTGTTTCAGTCTGTGAAAAATCCCAAAACGGTTTATAGACACCTTCAAAGCCTTCTGGGTAAAAAGCATGACAACCCCCAAGTGAATGTCTATCAGAACCGTTTTCCTGAGCATCATCTGCAGGAAGACCCAGTTAGAGGGACAGTTTACTTCAACAGCTCCCAGTGAGTTTTCATTTCTTTCTTTTTGGGGATTTAAAAAGTTCAATTCTGTGTAGTCCATCTTAGATCTACTCTAAAATAGTAGCTGTATCAGAAGAGTTGAAGACTGGGAAGAGGAAAAAATTTTCTCTTCAAGGTTTGTGAGGGTGCTGAAAACCTTGGAATGTGGTGTTTTCAAAGTGCAGAACATTTGATTAAGTGCTCAAACGGGGTTTTGTGTTTCTATCCTGCAGATGTGTGCTTACCCAGTTATGGGGGAGGGGTGGTTGTAGGGTTATCATGATACTAAAATTTCAAAGTCGACATCGGTACAGGATAATTTGCGATACCACGGGGGGGAAATAAATAATTAAAGGCAGGCCATCAGTGATATATTTAATGTATTAAATTATGAATGTAACTTTAATTTATTAACCTGTTGGAAATCAATATGAATGGGTTTCCAGGGCAGTCGAAAGTAGCCGGTCAACAGCGGCAAATCACCGCCTATAGCAGCTCTTGACGCCGCCTACATTTCCCCGATCATACATCCCAAAAATCACCTTTGCATCTGTCTCCACTGAGAGCAACATTAACGAGTGATTGGGTTCCTTGTTCCAACCAAGATGCTACTTTTCCAATTGAAACACAGACCGGTGTTATGCCGAAAAGTGCCTGCCTGACGAGATATGCATCACCTGTCGCGGGAGCGCGCCTCGCTCTGTACAACTGAATATCGACGAAGAAAACGAATTAAAATGTGACCAACACAGTTACTTGTTCTTAAATTAATGATATCAAAACGTTTTATTATACCTCTTGTGGGAAAAAACTGTTGTTTGGCAGATTCGTTTACAAAAATTATGGGTGTTATGAACAACATTAAATCCAAAGTTTTTATCCGAGGTACAGCTGATTTATTTGTTTTGGTCTCACGTCATTTGCACACAACAATAAATCGTGAGAGCCGACGTGAGTTTTGAAACTGCAAAGCTTTGTCCTAAGCGGAAAATCAAACGTGCATCTACACAGCACAGCGTTCATAGACCAGTGTGATGCATTCGCAACCATCAGAAAGCTATGGTGCATTCGGGAGCATGGGACATTTTAAACTTACAAGGAAAGAGGCATAAAACGGAATAGAACTTAACTGATACAATACTGTATTTATCCAGAAACATTGTGGGCTTTCTTACAATATTGAATGCTCTATAATTGGTAGGCACCCTCCTACCTGATGGTGCGTGGCCTGCTACTGTAAAAAAGTTTGACTGCCCTGGGTTTTGGTCCTTGAGATGTTCGGCCAAGTTTTTTTGTTGTGCTGCTTGACCTCATTGCCACCACTTTAAAGCGGTGTTTGCTCACAGACTTGTCAAGATCTTTGGGTTTTTCTTTCTTTGTTTGCCTCATATGCTAAAATATTTTGTATCAATGCCATGCCAAATTAGTATTCTGTCCAGACACATCGTTCGAGTATTAATAATATCAATACTTTTGACAACCCTATACATTAGTGAAAATACCAAAGTCACAGATTGCACAAAACAATTTTACTTACCCCTAGAACCTTCTACACCCGTTTCTCCATTCGGGTCGCCAGTCCTTCACAGCCCTACTGCGAGTTACTTTTTAAGCCCTAACCTTGTCTGGTCTGTCGGTCTTGCATGTCTTGACAGATCCTGAAGTGGACCTTTTTAACATCTGTTCAGTCGTGGAATAGTTGTGACTTAAAAAAGGAGTTCCATAACACTTGAGCCTGAAACTGCAGAGTGCCTTGCGTCATGTGAAAAAGTATAAATACAGCGAGCTGAGCTAACACTTAGTGTCTATTGCTATTGTGACTTAAGTCTTTCTGGTTCGTGCTTTTGGTCTTGCTAATTTTCTATAAATGTTTGCCATGCCTGCATATTCAATCTGAGCATGAGTCTGAATCTATTTCTGCTCTCATTCCATCTATGATTATGAGACGTTGAAACGGGAAGAAAATGTAGCCTCTAAAAATTTCTTTGTTAAAGGGGAAGTCCGGTCAACAAGGAAAAATCAGTGGCTCATTAGCTATAACTACAACAAATGTGTTCGTGGTTAATGAATTTAGTGTTAATAAGAAAATAAAAGCATAAATTGTCGTCTGGATCACTGTGTATGGGCCTGACATCACATTCTGTGACGTCTTTGTGCGGTGAGGCACTACGCTTTACCAGCTAAATCAATAGAAGCTGTTGTACACAGCTGCGATTAACAACAATTATTTCGGATTTCCAGAGGACTTCACCATTGAAATTCATAAGAGCTATTGTTGAAGCAACAATGCTCACGTGCATGGCAGTTGGATGTAACAATACATCGGGTAAAAGTGGAAAAAACATTAGTTTTTTCACTTTTCCCATTCATGATCCACCGGGTTCTTTTGTTGGAATACCTACCTGAAGAGAGAGGATTTGCCATCTAACTTCTGGCCAGAGAGAAACGTCATATGCAGCCAACATTTCAAAGAAGAATGTTTTGAACATGACATGAGAGCGAGGATTTTCGGTAGGTTATTCATTTATTTTCTTATGTAAAATTTGCTGAAACATTTGTTTACCGACCAGAGAGGTGGAGGGATACAACAGTTAGAAGGTCACCATTTTGAGCAGAGATTGCTTCTAAAGATAAGTTTTATACTAATCTAACATTGCAGAACACAACCCATAAACTGTACTTTAATGCTTATTTGTTGTCTTTTTATATCCCTAAAATGTAAAATTTAGTATTAATTTAAATTTGAATGCTTATTACTGTCAGGATATGTCTTTTGAACCCGGGTTGAGCACACACGGCACGTTTTGACAGTTTATTGAAAGTTAGGAGTGCTGGAGGAGGAAAACCAAAGTCTGTTATTGGACTGGAGGAGGTGGTACGGCCCGGAGAACGAGTCCATTAAAGCTGGGTAGCTAGGAAGGTGATGTGCTGCTTGGTTAGCCGATCACTGGAGACCCCAGGCACTGAGCAGAGCTTACTCAGAGCGGCTAGTCAGGTTAGCAGTTCACAGAAGACAACAGGGCACAGAGCAGAGTTTCTCCAGAGCAGCTTGTCAGGTTAGCAGTTCAGAGGACAAAAAGCAAAAGCTTCTCCAAAAACGAGCAGCAGAATACAAAGACTTACAAAGGGACTGGCATGGAGAGGGTGTAGAATGACGACGGACCGGCAAAGGAGTGACAGCAGAGTGAGGCTTAAATAGGGAAGCTGGCAGGTGAAGTGAGTCTGGCTAATTAGTGGCTGGCAGGTGTGACTAACTGCAGTAGAAGGCTGAGTGGGAGTGGTAGGAGGAAACTGAACTAACCAAAACAAAAGCCAGAACCTAACTAAGCCCAGACAGGAGTAAATAAAAACCCAAATCAAAACTGAACCCTGACAAATACCATGTCTATCTTTGTTTTAAGGGGTTAAAAAAATATTTTGGCATGAAAACGGATATTTATTTACAAGGGGACAGATAGGGCATTGGGACTTGCTGTACAGCCGATACCGCACAGTGACATCACGAACTGGGAGGTGGCAGTACTGTTCTTAACCAAGATGACTGCCCCATAAAAGGACCTTCAGATGAAAATGACTCTTAATTAAAAAAGCTTATAATTTATTGTACAGTATATAATAATTTTATATTTAAAGTACTTTCAGCAGTTTGAATTCTGAGTTTGACCGGACTTCTACTTTTAAATTTGCTCTTTTTGTCAATCAGAAGGACTCCTTCTAGTGGTTCTATTGGGGTACTGAAAGGTTAACTGCTGAGCATTTAGTCCTTTGAAAGGTCATGTCAAAATAGAATTCAGTAAATTATAATTAGTGGATGGGTTTTTTTTTTTTTTTTTTTTTTTTTTTTTTATTCCCCAGAATAAACTGTGCAATTATGGAATCATGTTTGCTTGTCTAAAAAACAACCTTGTATCCAAATGGGCAGGTGGGTAATGTATATTTCAAAGGGCTTAGGGCTCTGAGTCATTGCAGTGAGCTGATTTAATGGAAACATGACCCCTATTAAGCAGAGCCAGAGTGCTCAGTCAGCTGGAAGACGTCAGAGTGTTACCCCGTTGTGTTCATCGTGTTCTGGATTTACTCACCCGTGTTGTCTCCGTGCACTGAAGACCGGTCCCTGAATCCCTGCTGCTCAGATTCTGCTCTGCCGTTCCCCTCAAGCCCACTTGGTGTTACCAAGCCGGACGAGAGATTCCCCTTCCTGGATTCACCCTGGTTCTTCCAGCTGCTCCTGCCTGCCTCCGCTGTGGTGCTGCTCGGGCTCCCCGCCTGTGTTCCGTCTGCCAGCTCACCTGTTGCTCAGCCATCTCCCTCCATCAAAGAGTAACGGTCACAGAACTCCCCCCCCCAACCCCCCCACCCCCCCGATAGGTCCTTCCTAGCAAACGGTAAGCAGAGCAGCATCTGGTAGATTTCCCTGGTTCGACTAGCGTTTAATCTTATCCTCTTTCTTCCCGCACAACCCTTCGCTCTGACGTTCCGACCTCATCTGTTGCTCACGTTGGGTGCATTAAATCTGTGTAGAGCCTTTAATAAACATCTTAAACTGTTTATGTTCTCCGACTGTGTCTGCATGTGGGCCAAACACCTTAAAACCATAACGGGTTTAATAGTTGCTGCAGGTCCAATGGAAATGGGACTGAAATGAGGAAGAACGATGTGGCGTGGGTTATTATTTTTTAGCCTAATGTCATTAAACATGTTGCTGTAGTTGAAACGGGGACATCAGGCTACTGTTGTTGTCAGCTGCTTCTTACTAATCCTTTTTCTTTCTAACGATCTTGTCTCTTTCACTGGCAGAGAAATGCGTTACTCACCTGAGGAGCTGCTGGGGATGGTGCTCAATTATTCACGAGGGCTGGCTCAGGACTTTGCAGGTGGGTTTGCTTGACAAAGATGATTGGTTATTATCCAACAGACGAGTGCATGAAGGAAATCTTTTTCCTTTCTTTCTGTAAAACTTGCAGAACAGCCGATCAAAGATGCAGTCATCACCGTCCCAGCCTTTTTCAACCAGGCAGAGCGGAGGGCAGTCCTACATGCTGCACAGATGGCAGGTCTAAAGGTCCTTCAGCTCATCAATGACAACACAGCTGTGGCCTTGAATTATGGTGTTTTCAGGAGGAAAGATATAGACGGCACAGCCAAGGTAACCCAGCAGTATCTGTTTATGCTGCACATCTAATAAATTCCTCTTCTCTCCTGAGATGTATGTGCAGAGTAGTAACCGTCTGAACTGATTTCCTTCCAGAATGTCATGTTTTACGATATGGGCTCAGGGAGCACAACAGCTACCATTGTCTCGTACCAGACGGTGAAAACCAAGGAGTCTGGTACCCAGCCACAGCTGCAGATCCGAGGAGTAGGGTGAGTGCAGTGACACACGTGACTGCTGACAGCCTCAGTCAGTACATAGACTGAGGGTTCGTCATGTCACCTGGATGTAGGTTTGATCGCAGTCTGGGTGGCTTTGAGATGGACCTGCGACTGCGAGACCACCTGGCCAATCTGTTCAACAACCAAAAGAAGAGTCCAAAGGATGTGAGGGAGAACCACCGAGCCATGGCCAAACTTCTCAAAGAGGCACAGAGACTGAAGACTGTTCTGAGTGCAAATGTTGACTTCATGGCCCAGGTGAGCTGAGAAGCTCCTGCCTCCATATGTAGGACAGTCACTGCCGTTCCCCCCAAATAGAAGTATTTCAAAGTTGGTTTTTTTTGGGTCTGGAAAACGGAGTGTAATGTCAGTTTTTTTACTCTTGTGTGTACCTGAACTGATGACCTAAATTATATTATCCTATTTGTCTTATTCTATTAAGAGCAGAACAGCAAAAGCAGTATAATATTCTAGGTTAGTACGGAGTATAGCCGTGTGTACCAGGTAGTAGTCTTGAGAGACACTAGTGAGCTGGAAGAACAGAAGTACCTGGGACATAAAATCTGTTTATGTACAGTTTCTGTTTTTCTTGTCTCTTAGTGAATTTTTAATACTAACATTAAAAAATTTTGATGGTGGTCACGAGTTATATTTATGAAGTGGGATAAAAAAGTCTTTAATCAGATCACATGATGACATGTAGAATTTCACTGCACTGTTCAGGCTGTGCCGAGGTCATAGGCTCCTCTAGCTCACTTTTAATTTAGTTGCTAGCATTGTGTCAATGGCGTTGCAGCAATCCCTCATACCGAGCACGCATGTATCGACAGTGGAGAAGAAAACTCCACCTTTAACACGAAGAAAGCTCTGGCAGAACTAGGCTCATTTTGACATCTGCCACAACCCATTGGGGGTTAGAGAAGACAGAGCAAATGCACTGATCCAGGAGGACTTTCTATGTTAGAGAAAAATTAAAAGGTAATGGCAGTACTTTCTTGTCTAGTGACTTCATTTAGGAGAGAAACATGGCTGAACAAATGAGCCCTGAGACAGTTTTCAGGTCTAGATATTTGACCCATATCGCTTGAAGAACCTTCTGGAGAGGAAGTAGTAAATATCCCAATTGCTGCTAACCTTTGCGCTATTACTTGGTGAATAATTTTTTTTTGTGTGTAAGAGAGCTGCTAAACAGTTTTTTGCGTGAAACAATGACTACTTCTATGCTATGTTGCACATGTTGATTTGTTCAGTAGCAAACATATAACAGATGTATGGAAATATTTCATGAGCCATGTTCACCTGGTTGTTGTCGTTCCCTCATCCTGCAGGTAGAAGGCTTGATGGATGATATAGATTTCAAGGCCAAGGTGACCAGATCAGAGTTTGAGGAACTTTGTGCTGATCTGTTTGAAAGGGTCCCTGGTCCTGTGCAGGAGGCCCTCACAGCAGCAGATATGAAGCTGGTCAGTACGTCTTCTGGCGCTTTTTTCTAACTGGTATAAATTAAGTCCAGACAAGTTGCATCTGGAATCAAAGGGAAACCTGTGAAATGTCTGCAAATATTAAACACTAGAGATGTACCGATCACCTTTTTTTTTTTTTTTTTTTTTGCAACTGACTATAAGCACTCTTTCTGTCAACAGGAAGATATCGAGCAGGTGATTTTAGTTGGAGGGGCCACACGAGTCCCCAGGGTTCAAGAAGTGCTGCTCAAAGCTGTGGAGAAGTAAGTATTACCAAAATGTTTCCAACGTTGGTTTTACTTGTACATGTACCATGTTCAGTTATGCTTTATTAGAGGACTGAGTTGGTTTGTGTCTGCAGACAGGAGCTGGGGAAAAACATCAATGCAGATGAGGCAGCAGCGCTGGGTGGCGTTTACCAGGCAGCTGCTCTCAGCAAAGCCTTTAAGGTTAAACCTTTCCAGGTTCGAGATGCAGCCATCTTCCCCATTCAGGTTTGAGCTGCTCCATCAGTCTTTGTCATTTCACAGAGAGTCAGTTCCTTATTAGGTGCTTTGCACCTAATCAGGTAATCGTATACAAATACTCAAGACTTTATTAGAAGAATGAATGATTATGCTTTAGAGAAAATGACTAAAATTAAATGAGACCCTTTATGCTTTTATTTATTTATTTATTTATTTATTGTGACTTCTTTGAATGCTTCTGTATTTAGAGATTAGCACCCTGAGTGACTTTCTACTGTGAGTTAGTGTTGGTTGTCTTTTTAAAATTAATAAAGCTGATAGATTTAAACTGGTTTAATTCCTGCAGGTGGAGTTCATCCGGGAGATGGAAGAAGAGGGTGTCAAGACCCTGAAACACAACAAGCGCATCCTGTTCCAGAGGATGGCGCCTTACCCTCAGCGGAAGGTCATCACCTTCAATCGCTATATTGATGACTTTGCCTTCAATATCAACTATGGAGACCTCAGCTTCCTGAGTCAGGAGGACCTCAGGTTTGCTTTAAAACTTTCTGCTGGAGAAGATGGTTAAAACGAAAGTTAAAGGTAAACTATGCAACTGGGGTTGATTTTTCCAGCGAGGCTCCCCTCAGAGGGCGAAAGTAAAAGTGCACTGTCATAAAGATGCTCAGCTGTTCTGGTTTCTCCGTCAAGCCAGGTGCGGTTGTTTTGAGCTTAGCAGACAGGCGAACTCAACGAAAAGTAAAAAAAACGGCAGTACAAACAATGACTAACACAGTGAAAGTATCAACATCAGGCTTCCCGCAGCGCTATCTTGGAGCCGCAGTAGCGTCTCGCCAACATAAATAAAAAATAAATAAATAAAAATAATAATAATAATAAAACTCGATATGCTTGCATGTTTATTTAACGTTAACACGCGGTTCTTTGTTGTTGCTTTCGCGCGTGCATATAGTGAATGGCAGGGCAAAAACACATGGAGTTCTCGCCGTAAAGCAAGACCGACTCTGGCGGTGTTGCACTAGAGTTCTGAACCTGTGTGTGCGGGCAGAGGGCTCTTGCAATTGCAAGTGCGGTATTTCCCCCACAGACCACCAGGGCGGCCGAGAAAACCTTTGTTAGACCTGAAATGACTCATTTAATCATCCAAAACGTTATGGAACACATTAATTAACTGAAAAATGTTGCATAGTATGCCTTTAATATACCCATCAGTGGCAACCCCAAAAATAAGAACTAGATGTCATTTTTTATATTTTGTTCTCAGTTTGATATAATGTTGATTATTTTTTCTTTATTCCTCTGTGACAAATATTAGTCATGTTTCATGATGGTTGTGTTTCACAGCATGTTTGGCTCGATGAACCTGACTACGGTCAGGCTATCAGGAGTGGGCGGCAGCTTCCAGAAGCATGCAGATGCTGAGTCAAAGGGAATCAAAGCTCACTTTAATATGGATGAGAGTGGAGTGCTCCTGCTGGATCGGGTCAGTTGCTCTACAGCCACCATTCGAAGCTCTGTTGTGAACCACCTTTGGAATAACTTTGGAAGTTATGAAGAGCTTTTATACTTCGCTGATTACTACAGAGTGAAGGGTTTGTTTTCAGGAATCCACATTGTTTTTAATGCAGTCTTCATAATTGATGAACATCCAACATCATAGGTGATCCCTGGTCGTTCTTTCAGGAACTGAGGGGTTAATTTCAGACTCTCTGATGAACTCTGTTTATTTTTGTCCCTTGGGAATATTTGCAGATTATGAAAAAGTTCAACAGCACCTTTTGATGCTTAAGGTGCGACTGATGGTCAAATTCAGTTGATTAAAATGGAATTTTAATATTCCTTCTGCAGGTGGAGTCCGTCTTTGAAACAGTTGTGGAGGAGAAGGAAGAGGAATCTACTCTAACTAGTAAGCAATGCAGCTGCAACAAGAACAATAAACATGTATCGTTACAACTTTATATATATATATATATATGTATGTATGTATGTATGTGTGTGTGTGTGTGTGTGTGTGTGTGTGTGTGTGTGTGTGTGTGTGTGTGTATTAAAAAAGCTGGGGAGCAGCTGTTTTTGCTCAGCACCAAGCTGTCAGTGTGTGTGGCCCAAACCTTCCATTCCACCTTAACTCATCCCAGCAGGGATGTGGCAGATTCAGGACTCCCTGGGGGATTCATTTCCAATCTGGATTCTTGCAAATGTCAGTCTTTAGTTTTTAACCCTTAAAATAATTTTGCTTTATTTTAGAGCTGGGCAATACAATTTCCACCTTGTTTGGAGGAGGATCCTCTGAGCCTACACCAAATGTAACTGAACCTGTGCAGGTAACTGTCCCTCAGTGTGCATCACCACGTGATGCGATCCAACCATTGCGCTAAGGATATATCTGATGGAGTTAACTCTGGGGATGAACATGTCCATGACCTGAGAAGTTGGAAATATGCCTGATTTATGTCTTTGTTCAGGAGGAAGAGGAAGTTCCTCCAGAGTCTGGAAAGGAGAGCAGTGAGGGCCAGCAAGACAAGGATAAAGAGACAAAAGATGATTTAGGAAAAAGTGAAAATTTAGAGAAAAGCCAAGAGAAATCTGAGGACACAGCTAGCAAAACCGAGACCCTGGTAAACTCTGCTTCTTGTAATGTTTTTACCAAATGGCTGCCGGTTCAAAATCTTGTTTGGGTGTCTGCTGCAGTAGTTAAACTTTTATCTGTCTTCATTCAGGGGGAAAAAGGGGAGAAATCTGAAGGCTCAGGGACTGTTAAGAAGGCAAAATCTCAGAAAAGAAGCAAAATATCTGAAGATGTAACCCTGGCACTTCTCATTAATGACATTGTGGACCCCACTGCTGATGACCTTGTTTCCTCCAAAAAGAAGTAAGTATCTTAAATTCCTCATTCTTAATCTGTAATGTCAGTTTAATCTGTAAAACCAATGCTTTGGGTCTTTTCAGGTTACAAGATTTGACTGACAGAGATCTAGCAAAGCAAGAAAGGGAGAAGGTTCTTAACAGTCTGGAAGCATTCATCTTTGAGACGCAGGTAAGTGACAGAAGCTCAGGAATTGATGTCATCAACTGTTTATCCTGATCGAGTCTTATCCATTCAGAATAAAGTAGTTGTTTTTTGCTTTGTGTGTAGGACAAGCTTTACCAGGAGGATCACCGGCAGGTGGTGACAGAGGAGGTGCAGGAGCAGATCTTAACCAAGCTGAAGGAAGCTTCAGACTGGATGGATGAAGAGGGCTACACAGCCACTACAAAGGAGCTAAGAGAGAAGCTGTCTCAGCTCAAAGGCCTGTGCAAAGACATGTTTTTCCGGGTAGCAGAGCGGAGAAAGTGGCCAGAGCTCCTAACCACCCTCGACAACATGCTCAACACATCAGTGTTCTTCCTCAGGTTAGCTGGTACTACAAAATCTTTGCTTACTTGCCAGATAGAAACCTGTTTCTGGTAGAAATGTGTTGCTGCGTGGCAAATAGAAAACCAAAAGTCCTAGCATGCCTGCTGCTGGTTCTGAGTAATTAAACCAGTATTGAAAGGAGGGTGTGCAGAAAAATGGTGCCAAATTTATTCAGTGACCCCAATGAGTCTTTAAACGGGCAGCTGCTCAAAATGTATGAAGAGAGCAGATGTTGAATATCACGGTTGAAATGGATCATTCCAGTCTCTGTTCAGAAGAACGCCATGTTTGATTGGAGAGAAGGATATCATGGCAGAAATGTCGGGCTTCTCAGCTGAAAGCCTTCAAAATGGAAACCAAAACCAGAAAGATGTGGAAGAAAACAGAAAACTGTCATTTTGGCTCTTCTTTGATCCCTCCACATGTGAAAGGCTCAGCCAACGATCACCGAGGAAGGTCTTGCCTTTACTTTTGGCTACTCTAACAATTAAAGTCCCATTGTTGAACACACCAAAGGGCCAGTTAGTCAGCTGACCCCAAACATTGAAGTCAAAGAGGCATACAATGTGAAACACGGTATACTGTTGGGCTTATTTATAGCATACCAGACATCATTCCTCAAGATACTTTGTTGCTTTTTGCACAACAAATGCACCAATAAGGGAGTAGCATCTTGGTTCCACAACACCAAAGGTATGAGCCATAAAAAGTCCTGCATGTTGTGGCCAGTAGGTGTCACTGTGGTTGAACGAATATAGACCAGCCCCTGTGTATCAGTGACGGGTTGCTAGACAGAAGGGCAAACAATTTGACCGTTTTTTCAGGGATTTAGGTACTGTTTTAATGGTAATGCCATGGTGACCTTTACTGATATGGAATAGAAATATGCATGGACACATTTTCTCTCAAGCAATTAATGCACAAAGTAGAAAATTCCTCCAGTGGATTGCTTTCTCGCTTCAAACAATGCGGCAGCAAACGCATTCCGTCTATGCATCAGGAGTAGCAGCCACAACTTGAGTTTAGCTGCTACATTGTCAACAAACCTGCCCTTCTATGGAGTGAATTTTGTTCCATTATCATTGCAAGCAAACACGTTTAATACATGGAAATTTGAAGAAATAAAAAACATTCTTTAAAAAGAAATTAGGGGGGAAAAAGCAATCCAAAAATTAACTTTGTAAAACTTCTAATTCAAAGAGATTTTGAGTTACTTTGGTGTTTTTTTTTTTTAATGGTTTTAGTTTTTTACAGATTATATATTATCTTTATTTTCATATTTCTTTCAGATTGCATTCTTTTTAAATTGCGTTTTACAGATCACGTTCTCTTCACTTCTCATTCTTGACACGCACATTGACCAATAAAAAATGTTGTTGCTAACGTCCAGGCAGACCAATAGAAATGTCTTTGCTCCTCACTTCTGAGGAAAGCTGTTGAAGCTGTCTTTGCTTCCCCGGGTTCGTTAATTTGTGTGCAGGACTTAAATTAAAAATAGTGCCATGGACGCATAATTCAGTTTCACCTTCGCGAAGGGAGAGCAGGTGCGCCCGCCGCATCTGCGGGCCACGGCTCTGACTCTGCCTCTCCCTGCCGTTCCAGCTTGTTTTATTAACTTCAAAAGAAGCACACGAACAAAATGACGAATACAGTTCCGTTATACTCCCCAACATCTGGTATACCATATATGGAGTTGTTGCTCTCATTACTTGGTTCGCTCGGTGGTAGCCTTGAAAACACTTCCTCTGCTAATTGCTGACCTGGCCTTGGGACTCCTCCGGTACCTTGCACAAACAGCACATTTTACCCTAACCTACTCACATTCTACTTTGAAGCATATACAAGCATATAAAAACATGTTAAACCTTCATACAAGTGTATAAAAACAGATCAAAGTTAATACATTCCACAAAGTCTGCCCCCAGAAGTGAAAGAATGCAATTCGTAACACTCAATCTGAAAATGAGAAATTTGAAAATATAAAATCTGTTAAAAAAAAAAAAAAATTAAAAATTAAATAAAATGTTTTACTTTTTCCAAATTTCCGTTTACATAATGTGTTCTTTGCTTGCAACGATATTGGAACAAAATTCACTCCATAGCCTTCTGTCTAGCAACCTGTCGCTCATAAAAAGGGGATGTTCTATATTGGTTTAAGGACAGTGACGCTAGCGGCCAGAAAATTATGCAGACATTTTTTTTTTTTATGGCTCATACACCATCATTGATATGAAAGCGCCATCCCCAGAGCCTTAAAACAATAGAAACGTTGCAGGGGATATGAAACGAGCTGTTTCTGCTTATAGAATGTAGTTCAAGCATCCTCTGCTTAGGAGAGGATGATGGAACCAGAAGCAGGTTCTAACAACCAGAAGCTGGTGGCACCTGCTTCTGGTTGTTAGAAGTTGATTACTCATTGGAAAAGGTTCTGATAACAGGAATGTGGAACCTTCAAGCATTTTTCAGTTCAAACATTACATTTTTGAGTTTGTAAATACTGATTTTTGACTCTGTCTTTGAACACCATTTATTATTGCTTTTTCCTCACTTTCTGTGGAGTGATTGCATGTTTGATCACTTTTTCACTGTTCCCAATACATTTGTTCCAGCAGAACTAAAAGTTCTAAGAAATTTTAACTCTTTCTTTCTTTTACAGGGGGGCCAAGTTGATTCCCAAGGATGACCAGATATTTACTGAAGTGGAGCTAAATATGTTGGAAAAAGTCATCAATGAAACAACAGTAGGTGGCGCATATTTGTCTGTGCTTTGCAACTATGAAGGAGTGTCACATTATTTAGTCTGCTGCATATCGTTGGGGGAGAACGGGGTTGGCTGTCACACTTGCTAAACCTCGTTCCCTAGAACGATCTGTTACAAACATTCAAAATGGTTGTCAGACTAGTTGCACTTTCATTTCAGAGGTCTGATGGTTGGCATCGAGGTGAGTTAACTCAGTGTTTTTCACATCATAATGTAATTCGTTTTTTCTGTTTTTGTCTTCAATGGTCTGTACACAATAGATTTATAATTAAACACTTATTACAAGGGGAGAGCTATAGTTAATTTTTTTTATTTGCAAGTCTATAGCATGTGCTTGGTAGCAGAGCTGCTAGCAAAAAATTCCTGGTGGGGTTGGCTGTCACATTGATTCCAAGGCAAAAAGTGGGCACGCCGAGGCTGTACACCAGGACGGCCCTCCATATCTGTCAAAACTGACTCAAAGTGAGTCAATACAAAAATGGAGATCAAGGTAGAATACAGTTGGTTGTAGGATTGGGCAATATATCGAGACTTTGAGATTTTATTTTTTTTTTAAGAGATGAGACTATATAGTTTATATTGAAATGATTTAGGTAGAATTAGTTTTATGTATTCCAGTAGTTTTTTTGTTTTTTTTTTCCCAAGCCATCTCTCATTTTTCTATTTCCGTTTGTTTAAAAAGTGTGTCTGTGTGACATTTGGGATAAAGCTTTGATTCAGAGGTGACTTTTTATAATTAGTTTAAGAAAACATTGAGATAAATATCTTTATCGGCATTCAGCCTAAAAAAAATTATTTTTTGATTCATGTCGTTGGTTGTCTTTTTATTGTCATTTAAATTCTAAAACTATGCTATGCCTAGTCAGTCCCATTTCAATGTGTAGAAGGAGCCTAAAGTCTTTGGCCGGAAATGAGTAGCCTTATCCCTCAAGAGAATTTCATAACACTACTTGCCACCAAATCAAACAAACCCCACAATTTGACAACTTACAAAAATGTAGACGCTTAATTACTCATTCTCCAAGCTCAGGCTGGTGGGGTCAGGAGTTTTGACTGAGTCATGGGTGTCTGAAGAAAGCCAGAGAACCAGTCTGGCCCTGCTGCTTCCTTCTGGGCCCAGTTTTTGTGGACGAGGGCATCATTGTTGACAGCATATCTGTATGCAAGCTTGTGGACATCAAAAATAATTGTTTGAGGCAGCCGTGATGTAATCTACCAGCACATTTTCCTGCTCCTCACTGAAGACTAAACAATTTCTAATGTATCCTACAGGTAGCAATGTGGCAAATCCCATCTTCAGAAACCACTGATGAACTCATTTTAGGGCAGAATCTTGTCAGTGTTGGATAATTAACATGAAACTCCTTTGCTTTAGATGATTTCAGCATTTAAAGCAAACATCCTACCCATTTATCTCAGAAAAGAAAGGGAAGTCTATATGTATCAGGCTGTGCATCTATATGTTAACAATGGGATGACAGTCAAATCCATCCATTTTCTAGCACGTTTATCCCCTGTGGGGTTGTGAGGGGTACTGGTGCCTATCTCCAGCTGTCAGTGGGCGAGAGGCAGGGTACACCCTGGACAGGTTGACAGTCTACTGCAGGGCATGACAGCCAAGTCCCTCCTCATAAATGTTTGTTGGTAGATTTTAATAATTAAAAAGGAGTACAGAAAATAAATCAAGTTACCTTATGATGTGGGAAACAGTGCATACTCATACCTTTTGTGTATTTATTTTTTTGTTTTGTTTTGGGGGTTTTTGCCTGCAGATATGGAAAAATGAGACTGTGGCAGAGCAGGAGAAACGATCTCCGCAGGAGCGACCAGTTCTGCTGTCTAGAGACATTGAGTCCAAGCTGATCCTGCTAGAACGGGAAATGAATTATCTGCTCAACAAAGCCAAGTTTTCCAAACCGAAGCCTAAACCTAAAGCTAAGAATGACATGAGTGCTGATGCAGGCAACAAAACAAATGATACAGCAGAAGAAAAAGTTCTACCTCCCACAGAGGAAAGTGAGGAGCCAAAGACTGGTGGGTTATCAGCAGAGCATGTAGGCATGGCTATGTACTGGTGCTTGTCATATCATTAGAATATCACGAAAGTATTTTTATTTTTATTTTTTTCAGTAATTCAGTAAAGGTTAAACTTTTAGACTATATTCATTCATTACACACTGATATATTTCATTTGTTAATTTCTTTAATTGTGATGATTATAACTGACAACTGATGTAAACCCCAAATTGAGTATCTCAAATAATTTGAATATTGCATAAGACCAATACAAAAAAGGATTACCAGATATGCTGGCCAACTGATGTATGAGCATGTACGGCACTCAGTACTTAGTTTGGGCTATTTTTTTCCCTGGATTACTGCAGCAATGTGGCATGGACTTCATCAGTCTGTAGCACTGCTCAGGGTTTATGAGAGCCCAAGTGGCTCTGATAGTGGCCTTCAGCTCTTCTGTATTTTTAGGTCTGGCGTCACATTACCCCATAGATTTTCAATGGGGTTAAGGTCAGGTGAGTTTGCAGGCTAATTAAGAACAGGGATACCATGGTCCTTAGATTAGGTACTGGGAGCTTTGGCACTGTGTGCAGGTGCCTATTCCTGTTGGAAAATGAAATCTGCATCTCCATAAAGTTGGTCAGCAGAGAGCAGGAAGTGCTCCAAACCTTCCTGAAAGACAGCTGCGTTGACATTGGACCTCAGAAAACACAGTGGACCAACACAAGCAGATGTCCTAACACCCCAAACCATCACTGACTGTGGAAACTTTACACTGGACCTTGAGCAACATGGATTCTCTGCCTCTCCACTCTTCCTCCAGACTCGGACCTTGATTTCCAAAGAAAATGCAAAATTGACTTTCATCAGAGAACATATCTTTGGGCCACTCAGCAGCAGTCCAATCTTTTGTCTTTTGCCCAGGCGAAACGCTTCTGACACTTTCTCTTGATAAAGAGTGGCTTGACACAAGGAATGCAACGGCTGAAACTCATGTCTTGCATACGTCTGTACATCTGTATTGTGGTTCTTAAAGCACTGACTCCAGCTGCAGTCTACTCTTAGGGAATCTCCCCCTCGTTTATGTATGGGTTTTATTTCACAATTCGCTGCAGGGTGCGGTCATCCCTATTGCTTGTACAATTTATTTATTTTTATTTATTTTTCCTGTAACGCAGATTTTCCTTTCCTTCGCCTCTCTATTAATATGATTAGACACAGGACTAACCCTAACTCTGTGAACAGCCAGCCTCTTTAGCAATGACATTTTGTGCCTTGCCCTCCTTGTCCAAAAGACGATGATTGACACCTTGCACAACTGTCAAGTCTGCAGTCTCCCCCATGATTGTGTAGCCTACAGAACTAGACTGAGACCATTTAAAAGCCTTTTTGTGTGTTTTGAGTTAACTGCTGATCAGTGTGGCACCAGGTGTCGTCAGTATTGGACCTTTTCACAGTATTCTAGTTTTGAGAATTTGGGATTTTCATTAGTTGTCAGCTAAAATCATCAAAATTTAAAAATAAACTCTTGAAATATATCAGTGTGTGTAATGAATGAATATAATGTTTCACTTTTTGAATGGAATTACTGAAAAAAGTCAGCTTTTTCATGATATTCTAATATGACAAGCACCTGTATTTCACTCACTGCTTAATAGATTTTACATAGTGTGTTTTTTGCCTAAAAGCAGAAAGCTTAGAGGAGCAGAAGCCAGATGAATCTTCGCCCACTGAGGAGAGCACTCCACATACAGCTTCTGACAGCCAATCACAGCCCACAGAAGAAACGATAAGTCAAGGTTGGTCTGTCACTGTACTACCAAAAGATCCAGAATAACCAAGGCAACGGGGAAAAGGTTTTACTATAGAAAGAGGTTCTGGATCTAACACTGAGGTTATGACATAAGTTGGATTTGGAAACGGATTCAGAAACATTCTGGTTTTAGAATGTTAAAATGTTTCTCTAACTGAGGTATATGCAAGGAGAACCAGAACCCCAAATGCCTAAAGGGACCCCCAGAGTGAAGGTGCCCAAGAGGGACCAACATAGGGAAAGCTGTCTCCCTCATCTTGGGGCAGAGCAGGAACAACCCTCTCCCCTCCAACAGTCACGACCCGGGAGCTGTGGGGACAATCCTGTGGGCTCCGCCGGCGGCCAGTGTCGCCAGAGCATATCCAACCATGGGCCCAAAGATATGAGGTCCATGGGTGCCCCGCAAAGCAGCTACCAGGAACGGGCCGGCTCCTGCCCGAGCACACAGCCCTGAACACCAAGGACCTTCAATGCACCAGCAGGTCAAGGTGCAAGCCAACAGAAGAGAGCAGGAAGGGGGATGGGCTCCACACTTGGTGGACACCTGAGATGTCCCAGGAGAGGGAGCAGTCCAAATTCAGCCAGACAAAAAGAGAAACAGAAAAGCATGTACACACACCGTCCCACCCTAGTGCCCCCACATGCAAACACTTCTACACAAAAAAAGGGGACGCAGTACACACACATCCTAGACTTCCAGGTCAAGGCACCAACACCCCAGATGGGTATCCAGACCTGGAAGGTGAACCCACCACATCAAAATGGGGTGGGGACCACCACCACAACCTGACCTAGCCAGTCCATACTCCTAACCATCCACCCCAATCCCAGCCCAGACCACCCACGGGCCTATCTGGTTGGTTAGCCCATTTCGGTTCACGTTGGCCCCATCTCCAGAGCCTGCCCCACAAACCCTCAGGTTCCACTTCTCCCCACACTCTGCCCTCCAAACCTAAACCATACCCCCCACCCATATTCTAGGGGATAGCAAAAGCAGCAGACCCCTGGGATCCAGTGCCCACCCCCAGACCAGATGGCCGGCACCTCCTCCAGGCCCTGGACTCCAGATGACAATCGGAGAACAGGGGTGTGAGAGACTGCCCCTGCCTGCTCAAATGTTGTTGTTGCATGTTGTTCTGAAGTGCAATTAAAACTGGGAGGGCCAAAAACGTGGGGTGCCCAGCGCAGCTCACTGCCCCCCTCCAGAAGGTAGCAGGTGCCAGTGCACCCTACTCTGAACAGTCGACATGGAGCCATCCAAGCAACCCCCTCCCACCAAGGAAAGGAAAAAATAAATGAAACCCACCACAACACTAAAATTCAAACAACTCCCACACCACATATGACGATAGGCACCCAGGCTGACTTCAACCCACCCCCATCCCCCCCAGTAGCAGAATACACCCCCTGAAGGAGATGTTATGTCTCATGGAGCCTTCCCTATGCTGAAGGAATTATTATAGGGAGCATACAGGCTCCTTTCCTACCCTCCTTCCTTATTAACTGCACTATGTGGACAGCACTTATCATGGTGACCGCTGTGGCACTTCCGCTTTGGCTGAAGAGTCCTAACCAATTAGACCCTTTCAGATGCAGCCAAAATTGGACTTTACTTTTAGTCGTTTTTTTTAAGTCAGTGCGACATGTTTCATCCTTCTGTGTTATAACTGAGCTTCTCCTGTTTGGTTTGTGCAACTCATCTAGAAGTTACGAAAATGGGGTTTTGCGTCACCACCCACAAACACACCACCACCAAATGTAATGGTATAAAACCAAATTGGTTGCTGTAGAATTTATGCCAGCAGGGGGCACATTTAAGCAAGTAGTTGACAGAGGCAAGCATTTGACTCTGAGTTGTGTACTGCACTACTTTCTGCACCCAGCAACAGCACCAGTTAGTTCCTCATTAGGAGCCTCTAAAAAAAGATATATCTAACCAGCTAATATATAGCAGTAGTCATTGACCCAGCTAACACCACTGCACTAACCTGCATTAACATGTTTATTTTATACATACATACATACATACATACATACATACATACAGGAGAGTTTATATAAAGCTTAGTAAAACCAGGCCTAACTTTCTTCTTCTCTTGTTCCTGTTTAGAGTCTACAGAGAGCACTGCACATGGAAACCATGTAGAAGATGAATTATAACAACTGGATCTGTGTTGGGAAAAGGATATCGTTATTTATTGACACATTTTCAGCTTTGTTTGCCTTTTTTTAATTTTCCCTTTTTTATTGCCCTGTGTGTTCAGTTGCTGGGCGTATCCTGGTTAAAGACTGGAGAAAACTCAATTCACCCACTGTGTCTTGCTGTGTTCTCTTCTGCTCTTTGGATTCTGGTAACATTGGATACTCTAAAGAGGCAGTTTGTTTAAAAAAGAAAACCAGAGACTACGTTTGTGGCCAGATATATGTAGTAAACAAAAATTTGAATTCAATCTTTAAACAAAAGTTTCCAGTGGTCAAGTCTACCAGAAAACAGCCAGATTAGTAAATACTTTCAAAAAGTCTGAATGCTTTAACCATGGATGGCCAGCTGGCTTAGAATTGAACCAAACTCCGCCGGTATTTGCTCAACAGGATAGCTTTTGAATGATTCACAGAGAATATTTTTATTTTATTTGTCACAAAGTTAAGTTGTAAGACTGAGAGCAATTTCCAAAAGTGAGCAAAGTTTAAGTAAATATCAGCAGTAATTACTCATTTTTGTAACTCTAGATCTGATACAGAGACCAGCTCTATTAGAGAGGGTAAGTTTTAACTGGTCTACAGACTGGAATGTTTTAAGCAGCAGCATTTTCCCCTAATCTGAAAATGGGGGAGAGTGGTGCTGGATCAGCTCCCCAGTTTAGATGGTGGTGAAAGTGTCAACACCGAGTAACTGCTGTTCTGATTACAAGCTTGGATACAATCAAGATGTATTCAGAAAGAACAATGCTTGGCCAGCTATGGTCCATCATGTAGCTATGGATCAAGTATTGGAGATGATTTGTTCAGTTTTTCCAGTTATTAGGCCTGCTCTCAGTCAGGCTTTTTCTGATGCCTGCATAATCTCCAAGAAGAGGATGTGAATGGTAAATGTCAAGGGAGTAATGTCATAGGTTTTCACCACTATATACACTGTGGGGTTTTCTTTTTACTCTCCAAACCTGTTCCAGTGCCAAGTCAGAGTTGTTTCTAAAACTGAAAAGACCAATACTAGGACTTTAAAACTAGCTCATCCCTGTCTGGTTTGAAGAAAGAACGGCTTTCTTTCAGAACCCACCAGACAATTAAAATGTGAATTCTGTGTTTAACTGAAACTCTGAACCTTTCGTCTGCTTGAGTGATGACAACAAAAATCTAAATACTGAATATTAAGAAGTTGAGTGAGCACTGAAGTAACGAGGTCACTCTGTCATGTAGAAAACAAACCAATGCACAACATTGAGCTGCTACTGTCCCATAATTCACCTTCAGCCTCGTTTGTGTTCCCAAACACACACTGTTGTAAAAACAGTGTTTGCAAATAAAGCTGTTGTTGGTAGAATATATTTGTTTTGGGAATATTATTTGAAATGATGTGACCTGTTAAGAAACTGTCTTCAGAAAACCCTAGAGGGAGGAGCTGATTGAAATAGTCTTTAAAAGATGGTGAGGAAAGCCAACCATGTCTTTGCTGTAGTTTTATAGAACCAGTTAAGTACTTGGGCTCTTTACAAAAAAATCATCAGACTAAAGGTAGCTCTTTAGGAAGAAATCTTAGAATTTTCCGAATTGTATGATTTTTCATAGAATTATACCTCAATAAGACAAGTTATTCACATAACACCCTAGGCCTCCAGGGAGCTACTACAAATGTTAGTAGTAGTGAGGAATTTTAGTGAGCCTAATGCTGCATTCAGACCAAATACCTTTTTGAGCCTCAAAAAGATGTCCAACGCCTCAATTTGAACACTTGTGCACATAAAAGCCTGACACGCTGTCTAGGACCTCAACGCTCTGACAGCGCATCGGGCAAACTGGCTTGCATTAGTAGGAGCTACTCTGTTCTTTTCCTCTGCCAGACTCTGTAAATTGCGGATGAAATCTAGAAAGTGGCTTGGCTTTATTTACTAAATATCTGTGCCGTGTCTGAATTGACCTGATAATTCAGAGCCAGTTTGAGTTTCACCACCTACTACAGGAGCTGTGAGCTGAATAGGGTAGCTTTCAGTGCTAATTATTCCTCACCCGAGCCCTGTTTGACAACCTGCTACAAGCTGAAGGAACTCTGCAGTGTATATAGTATGTCACTACAAGTGAGCACTGTTTTGCTGTCAGGGGTGGGGCAAAATTGAGGGCTACTTCGTGGGCCTTCCGTTTTACTGCATTGAACTTAAGGAAAGCTCTGGTCAAGTACAGCTGCTCGACCACAACAAAGGGTGTTGTTTTCAAGTCACCACAATCATTAGCTGTATAAGCTAATAAGATAATATTAACGCTTTCCATAAGTTCACTGCAGGTAGATGAGTACCGGAAAAACGGAGGCCCATGAAGGAGCCTTCAATTTAGTTTAGCCCCGCCCCCGACGGCAAAACCGTGCCAGTATGTAGTGACGCCCTAGCTGAAGGAACTGCTGTGACAAAGAAAACATCTCATTGAAAAAGAACCTGCGGGATAAAATGCGAATATCAAAAGTTTTTACTTTCTAACAATGTTTAATTTTGCAATGTTTTGATTTTTACAATGCCAAATCTTTTCAATATCACTGCAAACTGTCACTGGTTTAGCTTTATACATCTCCAGCAAGGACACCTGGTACAGGCGCCCCATTTCAGCAGAAGAGCGTCTGCCGCTGACCATCTCAGGTTGGTCAGCGGCATTCAGGAAACTCTGTTCATTTTTATCAGTGATCCATAATAAAAAATAGTTTTCCTGTCGGAAAATTCCCCACTACGTCACATAGCGGAGTCTCTCTTGTTGGTTGACGCTCTGCGTCCTGCTGCAAAAGTTCAGTTTTTCCAGCTTGCTCTACTTAAAGAGCATCATGGCAGACGCACAGCAAAAGATACGCGTGACGCGTCAAAGGACCTCTCGAATCCCGCTGAGGCGCATCCACCATTCTCTTGATGCTCAAAAAGGTGTTTGTTCCTTTTATATAATTTCGTTGTATGTATAATGAGCACAAGCTTCTATTACAATCAGACACTTATTTATAAGTAGATAAGATTAACTTTATTATGGCATATAGGGCAAAATTAAGTTCCATCTCTAGTAACGTAATTTTATTGAGAATAAATGAATAGGAACAATTTACATTTCTCTTTTTATTCTTGATTATTCAACAAAAAATATAGTACAGAGGATTTTTTTTTTTTAGATTACAGAAGTTTTCTGTAGTATTGGAAAGGTGCAAAAACATAATACATAAATACAACATGGAAAATACTTTCTCACCTCTTTTGTATTGTACATGATGTCAGTAGCCTAAATGCTCATCTAGAAATGTTCTTGTATGCCATGGCTTCTCTGGCTTTTGATTGCTGCACGGAGCGCTTCTCGCTTTCAGGCTGGTGCATAAAAGCACCAAGTTGTGCAGAGTAAAAGTCTGCCTATTTGTGTCATGATCCAGGGACCAATTTACCTTTGAACACTATTCTGCTCCTAGAGCTGTGTGGACTGATGCACTGCTCCTCTCGAGTTTTTTTTCCCCCCTCTATTTCATGTCAGTCATCTTACCAAATACCACCACTTTATACCAGCAGACAATCCCAGTAAAATGCTGACAGGTGAGTGCCATTAATATCGAATGGATAAAGTAGTAAAATGATGACTGTGGCAAGTAAACATAACTAAAAACGAGGATGTAAATAAGGTGCATTAAAACATTTCGATGCTATGACAGCTATTACATTTTGCCAAAATTCATAATCATGTCACATTTCTTAATCCAGTCTAGTCAGTAAATTTTCTCCATTAATCACCATTTTTGTTTATTGCACTACCAATCAATAACAGCTCTTAAAAGACAGCTTCACAGCAGCGGTCGTCTCCTTTGTCAGAGTCGCTACAGCAACTAACAGAATCAGTCAGAGAGCTCCTAGCCAAAAATTCCTACCAAGGAGTTTTAGCTTCAGAGAAGACTTTGAGAGTCTTTGTGAATATGGGCCCTGTGCAACATCTACAAGTCCTAAAAGGACCTCACAAAGAGCTACTTTTATCTTAGGATTCTTTGTTTACCACTGGAACTGCTTAAAGGAGGTGATCTGTGATGCAGACTCTTACCTACATTTCTTCACCAGAACAGTCTCAGGGGCTTGGATTGGGGCTTCTTTGGAGCAAAGGGAATAACTAAAGTTATCGAATCCTCTAACGAGGCCTCACCAGCAGGTGTATAATGCTGGGAACTCCACACTACGCAAGCCATTTTGAATTGAGAAAATTCCCTGGATGGGAAGCAAAACGTCTTCAGCTTCAGAGTAGAAGTCCAATTTTTAATTGTTTAAACCTTTTCTCTCTGCTCATGGTGTGCCTGCTCTGCCAACTTAATTTTAAAGTTGAAATGGGTTTATGCCAATATTTCAACTTGAAAAAATAGGGTTTACTAAGACCTAAAACAATGCAGTCTTATTCACATTTATGAAATGTGAATTTACAACAAACTTCATAAGGCAATTTACAAGACAAATGGGTCTCAGTCTTTACTGTGTGCTGCTCTGTATGACTGGCGACTGATACCTTGCCTCCCAGCCACTTTCCAGCAGCAGCAACACAGGAGTTTAATAAAAGCTTTCTCTTTGTAGTTGTTTCTTTGTCTCATAAGGGTATTTGAACACTATTATGTGCCGCTCTGTGGAACAATATACTACCTAGTTGACTAGGGAGCTGTCTTTCTGGTGGGTGGTGCCTGGTAGGTGACATTTCTGACTCCAGGGAACCCCGCTGAACCAAAATTCATATTAAGAGTAAAAATATAATTTAGACTGATTTAGATTTCAGAACAAGTTTGGGAAACGTAAATCAAGCGAAACCCTTTAGCTCCCCGTTCTCAACCGGCTTCTGTTCCTCTCCTAATATGGCGGATGGGTTGACCTACGTTTCACTGATACGTACGTAACAACAGGAGCCATCATCAGGCACCAAGCTACACTGCATTAAAGTGCATGCGTCGCTCCTGTGTTCCTGCTCCTCTCTGGGATAAATCACCATCTATAGACATGTCTGGCAGAGGGAAAACCGGAGGCAAAGCCAGAGCCAAGGCCAAGTCCCGATCCTCCCGAGCCGGGCTTCAGTTCCCGGTCGGTCGGGTCCACAGGCTACTCCGCAAAGGGAATTATGCGGAGCGCGTTGGCGCCGGAGCCCCGGTGTATCTGGCGGCTGTGTTAGAGTATCTGACCGCCGAAATTCTGGAGCTGGCAGGCAACGCAGCGAGGGACAACAAGAAGACCCGGATCATCCCCCGCCACCTGCAACTGGCTGTGCGCAACGACGAGGAACTCAACAAGCTGCTGGGAGGTGTGACCATCGCTCAGGGGGGAGTGCTGCCCAACATCCAGGCTGTCCTTCTCCCGAAGAAGTCCGAGAAACCGGCCAAAAGCAAATGAAGGAAAATAATAATGTTGAGCAACCGCTTTTCTGTCAGTGTCCCTTCTTGCTGCCTTTCTAACCTGAGGCAGCGCTGTGATCTGTGTTGCTGTCTACAGTGAGCAGTCTGTCGCGTCATTTAAGGTGGAGGCTGAGTGGAACAATTTTTTAAGCAGTCCCAAACCATGATTTTGACAAGCTTTAATGTAATGGGCCTGTTGTTTATCTGTGGTGCTCCCATTAAAGGGTGTCTGAACTGCTTTTTGCTTGCTCTTTTTTTTTCTTTTTTTTTTTTTTTTTCTTTTTGTCTTCCGGATATTCGCAAAATGAGGCGAGTTGTCCCATTAACTCCATTTCCCAGGGTTATTCGCCTGAGTAGTGGACTGATAAGTACTCAGCTTTTTTAAATATACTTGGAATTGCTGCGTCTGGTCTAACTGAGAATACACTTGTCTAAACTTCAGATATTTAGTACTGCAATCTTTTATAAACGTTATCATCATAAATGAATGACACCTCTTTCTGATATTGTTCTAACAATGCAACTTAAAATATTTTTATGCTGCGCCTTTGTGAAGAAAACATGTTAAGCTACACATTTTAATAGATGTTCGGATTGTACAATATTTTAAGCATTTGATCTTTGCTGTTTTCAGAATGACTGACAATAATGCAAAAATGTATCAATCATAAAAATACTTCATATTTTATTGACTGGCTTTATTTCAGGCAGGTTTTTGAGAGACAAAAAACAATCAATCTAATTATCACTAATCAAGTAATTCCCTGACAAAGTTTTTCAAAAGATACATCTTACATTCAATAAGCAACACTTAACTGCCATGTTGTGCCAAGCAGCTGGAGTAGTATTTATTTTTATGATACCTTCAGGTTGCACTTTTTAGGTTAATATATTTGAAACAAAATAATGTCTGCCTTGTAGGAACATTAACTTGAAGCTGAGCTAAATTAACTTTGAATGCGTAATCATGCTTAGCAGAGGCCCACATCCCCCACCTTATGGAACTTTGTTTCAGAATTAACATGCAACCATTGCCTTAATCAATCTTCCACCATTTTATTAACCTCTTACACTGAAAATTAGGAATTAATAGATGACGTATTTTAATAGTCTGCTGGTTAATTTCCAAAATAATTAATATCCGTTACTATGTATTTCTGTATCTGAACAACAAAACTTTATTTAGCTTTAGCTTAAAAACAAAAGCTGTCTTATTCCTGAGCACTAAACTGGACTTTTCTTCCTGGAATCACATTAGCATCTCTAAACAAAAAGTCAGGGGAAATTACATATGAGTGATGTCACGGAAGGTCCCTCAGCAAAGTACATATACAGCGAGTGCAGAGGAAGCACAGCAAAGTGGAACAGTGAAACAGTGAAAATGAGGCTGCAGCTCATTGTCTTCTCTGTGCTTATCCAGGGTGAGTACATTTTACTTTCAGTTCTTTTTTTACTGCCAGAATTACTTCTAAAATGTATTTATTCATTTTGTTTCTTTTTCTTAGTTGTAATAGTAACCTTCAGTAGACTTAAACAATTTCTGATCACTGCACAAACGCTTTAAGGTCTAATTTCTTATTGTTTAAAGGGAATCTAAAAGGCTTCTCATGATAAATTCCTGAATCAAATGGATATAAATAAGGATATATCCATCCATCCATTTTCTAATACATCTATCCCTTGTGGGGTCGCGAGGGGTGCTGGTGCCTCTCGTGTCAATGGGCGAGAGGCTGGGTACACTCTGGACAGGTTGCCAGTCTATCGCAGGGCAACA